>NC_080065.1:4503472-4760972 GCF_949987535.1 Balaenoptera acutorostrata
GTGTAATGAAGGTTATTCCTGCACTCATAACATTTCATACTCTGGTCTGTACTCAATCATCAACCTACACTGTGAGGCTTGGATGGATAAACATATTAATTATAGAAAGAATCCTTCCGTGGACGGGTGATGTGGAGTGTGCCAGGGCAAGCCGTATTACAGAAAGGAGAAAAATCTCTGTGAGGGTCCTGGCAGACCCCCACAGGTGGTAACAAGCTCCTCGGCAATTCCCTCTAGGGTGCAATTTTCTGAAAGTTGGAAACTGAGGGTTCCTCTGGGGTCTCAGTAACCCATAGTTCTAAATAAGGTCAAATTTACAGTTACACTGACATCTTGTTAACAGCTTAAGCTTCACTCCAGAAGGATTCTAGTCTTTTCCACCATCTCCAATACTTTTGTGAGTTGCTGGGGGTCTTTCTGGCGCATGAGCCAGTGCTCTTCCCCATCCTTGTTACCAGAGCTGCCTGGGATGCAGTCCCTCCACCTGGGATCTGCCCTGCTGAGCTGGTCCCTGATCCATCCCAGCCACCTGCCTCTGAGCCTGGTTGATGCTGAGAAGGTGATTCTCCATCTTTCCTCACAGTGCCCAGTTTGTCAGGTTCCTTGGCCTACAGGGTCAGGGGGCCGGGAGTACCTTGCTGGAATGGCGAGGTAGGGATGGGCACCCGTCCCGCCTGCCCCTGGACACCCAGACCCGCTGGCTGCCCTGGGCTTGGGCCCACTCCGCAGCCAGCCCCAGCACATCTCGTCTGTGAGCTCTCTCCATGGAATTTAGTACGTGTGGTTTTGAAGGGCTGCAAACATTTCTGATCATATTACTTTTTATAAAGCTTGTAGTTGAAAAATATTGAACCTTTTTCAATGAATTGCTGCTAATCTAGGTCACTACCTTCTTGGGTCCTGAAGCTGGCTTTTTAAGCCTCAGTCACACTTGACCTGTATCCATGCTGAATGATACTAGATTGGTTTGCAGCATATCTAGAGGGTGCCCTCTGTGCCTATGCCATCAGTGTTGAGTGCTTTGAACAGGTCAATACAGGGGGTTCCTCTCAAGGCCGTCCACACGGACACCTGCCCGTGGGATAGACCAGACCTCGTCCCCACCAGGTGTGCCTCCACCCAGGCACGTTCTTTCTCACCTGCCAGCCGGCATGTCCTTGATGAGCTCAGTGGATAACCTGACCCCAGCGTTTCCCTTCCTGCAAACCTGGAAACTTACTGGACCAGAAGACGACACCTTGCTCTGAAGACTTCAAGGTTCCGTGACTGTGGCCACAGGGTCCCTCCTATTTTGAATCCTAACTCAGGCCACACAAGAGTCCAGTGAGCCTTTGACCCTGGGTAGTGCCCTATTTGGCCATTTGTAGACAGATTGAGCTATCAACAAATGTGTACATTTCAGGACAGGTGGGCTTGAAAAGAAGAGATAAATCCTTCCAGAGTATAATGTGCTCTAGTAGCTAGAGTAGCTGACCTGTGTCTGGTGTTTTAGGTTCACTTGGTGATTTCACAAACACCAGCTTCCTGTTCCCATGGTAACATTTGAGAAATTAGGCATCACAGCATCATGGGCTCAGCAGTGAGAGTGTAGCAGGTGCCCCGATACCGGGTCCTGATCTCGGGTTAGCACAGCCAGGACCCCAGATTCTACCCTCTTCATTCTTATCCGATTGCCTGAGGTTAACATGTCACCAGAGCCGCTGGGACGTGACGACCTCGCAGGCATCAAACTGCTGAGGGCAGGGACAAGCATTTTAGGGCTAAGCCTGTTCGTTATCTTCGGTGCAAGTGACACGCCCCTTGCAGCTGATTTTGTGTCCCCCTCCCCCCCCCAAGGTTGGCGATGGCCGAGCTTTCCCACAGTCACAGACAGGTTCTGTCCATTAGCTATCGCGTCCAATTTCCCTGTATATAATCCTGTGGCCACTCAACATCAATGATCCCTGCCCTCACTCCCTGTCCCCCAGAAGATGGATGGCCCACGTCCTCACTCACAGGAAGGCATTTCAATAAAAATCACACTCTGTCTGCATCCCATTTTCCCTCTGAGCGGGGGAAGCAACCTTATTAAATCAAATTAGATGTGACTTTTAAACTTCCTCTTGCAGCAGTCAATTGAAAATCTGAATCCTATCATAACACATTGCCTTTTTATGAGTAACTTGACTCTACTTGGTCCCTTGGGGGTTTCCAACCTCCTTTCCATATTAGGGGAGAAACGGCTCCCCTCCAGCATGGGTCGCAGAGCCCGGTCCCACCCTTGCTGGACCCGAGGACCTACTCCTGGTCCCAGCTCACCTGTGGCCCGGGCTCCTCAGCTCCAGAGTTTGGCCCTGGGGCACCTGTCAGGGACAGAGGCAAGTCAGTGGGCCTCGGGGCCCAAGGTTCCGTATCACCAGCTGCTCCGGGGAGTCAGGTGGTGGCTAGTCTCATGGGAGCCTCTTCTCATGTGAGGCCCTGTGGCCGTGAGCGGGGGTCGGCGTGCAGCCAGGGGAGGCATCTACCCTCCCACCAAGGCCATGGACCCCACCCATGCTGGCGAGATTCTGGAAGGTGCCCTCAGGGACTGTGTCTGCACCTTTGAGTCTGGAGGAACCAAATCCAGGTTTGGCAGAGCCTGCAGGGCACCTGCTCTCTGCTCAAAGGCGTGGCCAGGTCTGCAGGGAGGGGACGTTGGTGGGACCACCTCATCCGTGCCAGATGCTGCCTGCGCCCTTTGCTTTTTTGTTCATGAGCAGACATCCTTGCTTCACAGATGAGGAATCAGGAGGTCAGGGGGTTCGGGGAATGCATGCGCCCAGAACTGTGTAACTTTGTGCTTGCCATTTACCTGCCACGCCAGAGGGGCCACGTTCCTCGCTCAGCGCTGGCACGATCCTAGCAGTAAGGACGGCTCTGGGACCGCTCTTGGCTCTGTTGATGGAGGCACGTGCGGTGTCTGCCTGCCTGGCTGTCTGTCCCGCTGTTCTTTACGGATCCTAATGATGGTCCCAAAGAGATTTTATCCCGGGGCACGAAATTATTTGTTGGCTGGAAATAGCAAGCACCTTAAGAAAACCTGGAAAAATACCCGGTGTACGTGTGCTCTATATAGATACAGACGTAGAACTAGATGTACATTTATGTATGGATGTAGATGTGGATATACAAAGAGGTTAGATTTAGATATAGATTAGATATATAGATGATATATATATATATATATATATATATGTAGATACAGAAGTAGGAGCTCTAGATGTAGATTGTGTGGATATAGATGTAGTTGTAGGCGATCCAGATGTAGCTGTGGATATAGATAGAGATCAGATTTAGGTATGGATATAGATTAGATATAGGTATAGAAGATATAGATCAGATATGAATATAGATGATATATACATACATAGATATAGATAATACAGATATAACTATAGATATAGATGTATAGGTAGATGTAGAGATTAGATACAGACATAGATTAGGTGTGGATGTAGGTAGTTGTTCCTTTGTCCGCTTTGACAAACGAAAGGCTCACTTTGTTAAGGGCACTTGAACTTGGAGTCTTGGTGAGCACAGATGGTTGGCATCAAAGCAGACCCTTTGAAGAAAGACAAGACCTAATCTCAACATTGGAGGTTATTTCTAGTAACTCTTAGGAGGGAAATCATCCTGATCCCAGCCAGTGACACGCCAACGAACCCACGTGGGTGACAGTGATGTGGGAGGGGGCCGTCGTCGCCTGAAGGCTGGCTCTGTCCCACTATCTCCCGAGACCTGGGGTCTGGGACCCTCGGGGAATTGCCAAAGTTAGTGTGGTTGTGGAAAGGGTGCAGTGAGCTGTGGGGTGAACTGAGGGCAGGGCTCCCGGCGAGCGTGCCCTAGGGGAGCTGGAGCTCGGAGGTGAAGGAGGGCAGAGCAGACCTGTGTTCTGGCAGGACCCAGGGTAATTCCTGGTCAAGGGGACATACATGGAGGTTCCCAGAGACTGAGAACAGCTGGGAAAGCCCAGGGCCAGAGGGCCCGAGGCCCCGCGGCCCCGCACAGGGCCCAGTCATGCAACGCGGCTCAGCCCCGCTCCACGATGGGCTCCCAGAGCCCAGAGGGGCTCAACAGCTGCCCAGGTCACATGGCCAGCGGGCAGCAGAACAGCCCCTGTCCCACCCCTGCAGGCCCCATGGAGCCAGGAGTTGTGCTGGGTGATTGTGTGGCCCAACCCTGCCGGCCACGCAGGGCTCTGGAGAGACCCATAATGTCCCCTTGGAGGATGGAAATGCTGAACAAACCCACACACCCCAGAGGAAATTAACAAAAGTTAGAAAATGATAAATAGAATTCAGAAATTGTAGAGGATGATGGCATGACCAGAGAGTCTAAAGGGAACTGGATCAAGAGGAAACCTCACATTTAACACGTAAAATTCTACCGAGACTACAACCTTTTTAAAGGAGAATACAGGCAAAAGAAATGAAAAGATTGCTTCTGTTAATGAAGCTCAACTTCATCCTAAAGTAGGATTTTATAATCAGTGTGTCCCATCAAGGCATCATAAACAATTGGAAAGACCTCTTAACATAAAAGGCATCCATAGAAAAATTCTGCCATAAAGGTATTCGTTCATTCATTGCACCTGTAATAGATCAGCACCTGAGGTGGGACGGGGCTGTTCCAGGTTCTAGGAAACAGTAATCAGTGATCAGAGAAGGTTCTGTCCCCAGCTGGTTTTTACTGTAGTGGGATGGACAGAAAGCAGTGTGCCAACACACGTGTATACACACACGCACACATACACACACGCACACATACACATACGCACACACACACACACACATACACACACGCGTATACACACACGCACACATACACACACGCACACATACACACACGAACACTGTCGGGGGTAATTGACAAGGGGATGTTGGAGAGAACGGGAGGCCCCGAGCCTGGCTGCCAGGAATCTGGTCCCATCCAGTGCCCCGGAGGGGAGGGTGTGGGGGACCCCACAGGCCAGTTTCCAAGGCCCTGAGGCCAGCAGTGCTCATGTTCCAGGAGTAGCAGGAAGCCACGTGGGTTCAGTCTGTCTGTCTGTCTGAGCAGTAACAGGGTGGAGGGAGGAGATGAGCTTGGAGAGGGGGGCAGGAGGCGGGATGAGGTAGCCAGTGAGGAATTGGTTGTATTCCCAAGGCAAGGGGCGGGTCTAGAGCCTGGTGAGCTGGGGCAGCCAGTGGGTCAGGGGGCTGCTGTGGGAGAGATGCAGGTGGTGTGGACCAGTGTGAGGGTTAGGGGTCTGCTGTGGGAACCTGGGGAGATGCAGGTGGTGTGGACCAGTGTGAGGGTTAGGGGTCTGCTGTGGGAACCTGGGGAGATGCAGGTGGTGTGGACCAGTGTGAGGGTTAGGGGTCTTCTTTGGGAACCGGGGGAGATGCAGATGATGTGGACCAGGGCGGCTCTGAGGATGGCGAGGTCTGCTTAGATTCCAGACACTTTCTGAGGCCAAGCTGACAGGGCTGCTGGTGGATGGGACGTGGGTGCGAGTGAGAGGGACCAGTGGAGGATACTTTGAGTTTTTGGTCCCCGACAGCCAGGTCAGTGGTTGTTCCATATTTACTGAGATGTGGGGAGCCTGGGCTTCCAAGTGGAGGTGAGGTCGGCTGGGAGGTGAGTCCCGAGCTCTGAGGAGAAGGCAGGGCTGAGCCATGAGTGCGGGCATCAGCCGGGGACTGGCCGGCTGCAGAAAAGTGGATGCGACACAGACACAGTTCACAGGAAAAATATGCAGAAGATTAAAAAAGACTATTTAAATGTTCCCTTTTCTTAGAAAACAAAACTGAGTAGCTGAATGAAAAGAAAGAGGCTTATAGTTTTGTTTACTAAATGATCCAAGACAAAAATAATACCGGTGTTGGAAGGAACGCCCTCTGACTGCAGGTACTTGAGACGTTCACGAGAAGAAACTTGTCAGTAGGTGAAGGGGTTTCACATCTCAACCTTGCCTCTATTATTTCCCTTCTAGTCATCCAAATTTTGGGAAAAGACTGAAAAACTCATAGATGTTTAGATATAAAAATGTATTTTGGGACTTTCCTGGTGGTCCAGTGTTTAAGACTCCTCTCTACCACTGCAGGTGACACGGGTTCAATACCTGTCAGGGAACTAAGGTCCTGCATGCCATGTGCACTGCCGAAAAAAAAAAAAAAAAGAAAAAATAATTAAAAAATGTATTTTGAACTGATATTGATGATGTTGAAAAACTGAAATAGCCTACAAGTTTAACAGTGAAAGATTATTTTAAAAGTGGTCTTTCCATAAGATGAGCTATTATAAGATTGAGATATTATTGAGAAGAATTTCATAACGGTGGGAACTCTTCACAATATTTTAGTTGAAACAACGTGCATTTTAAAAATTAAGTACACATATTCTCTATGCAGAGAAAAAAGACTGGAAGGACGTGTATTAACATGTTAAGAACAGTTGTTTCTGGTGGAGAATTTCAGGTGGTGATAACTTTCTCCTTTCTCCTGTGCCATGCTGTGGGTTGTGGTTTTTCTTCTTTCCTTTACTTAGATTTGTTGTTCTATTTTTCCTCTAGTGATTTAGAAGTTATGATTCTATTTCAGTTCTTCTAGTAATTGCCTTTTGTTGTGTATACAAATATATAAACTAATGATTTTCTATTACTGTCTAGAGTGGGCTTGTATATCTCGTCCTCAAAGGAGACAAACAGGGCCTTCAAACCCTGTACCATCCTTAACTTGGAAGCTTTCTCTTTCTGACTTGTGCACACTTTTATTACACCTTGATAATTATTTAGGCTTAATTATATGCTTTTGGTTCTGTTGCTCATCAATGTTTTAAGTCCTGTGTATTTCTCTTTTCAAATACAATTTTCCTTTTAGAAGATTATATCCTAAAATAATTATTTCAGAAATCCTGATTATTCAAAGACATTTATTGAGCACTTACTGTGTTTCAGGCAGTATTGTAGGTGCTTGGGGGAACACAGTGAACAAGCATGGGGGCTGTGTGTCTTAGATTCCTGTGAGCTGGGCTTCTGAGTCTTGGAGTGATGGCTGGATTGCCAGGGCACAGCACGTATCACAAATTCTTTCTTTCCTGTGTCAGAGCACTTACGACATTACAGCATTGTCTTCTTAAATTCAGTGGTACCGTGGCAGTATGTCACACCAATATTATTTCTGTTTCTTTGTGGATAATCAAATAGTTGGTTTTTTTTCCTTTGCATCTTTAAAAGCTTTTCGAATTTTTCATTTATTCATGGCAATCTAAGATTTCACCAGGGAGCGCCAAAGTATGATTCTTCTGATGGATCCTTAAACCTAAATGCGTTCTTCCTTTCTTGAGCTTTGAGAAGTTTTCTGGCATCAGTTGTCTTTCTGTAGCCTCACTCTGCCGGTGTCCTGGTTTGATCTTCTCACTCACAGATCCAAGCTCTGACTGTGCTATCGAGCTGTTTAGCTTCCCATTTCGTTATTTGTTTCTTCTTCTGTTTTTATTTTTGGTTTTAGGGCAGGTATTTCTTGAAGGAGAACTCTTACTTTTAGGAGGTTTTCCATTCTGCATATTTTTGGTCTGCAGTTTTCTCTCCTCTGATTCTTCGTTATTTCTAGCCTGTGCTTCTTTTAATTCCGTTAATTTATCAACATAAAAATTCATTACTCTATCTTGTTTTCCAGTTCTGTGATGGAATGCACACACATGCATGTTGTTCTGGACTGAATGTTTGTGTCCTCCCTTCCCAGATTCACTGAGGCCCTAACCCCCACTGAGATGGTGTTAGGAGGTGGGGCCTTTGGGAGGCGATTAGATTTAGATGAGTTTGTGAGGGTGGGGCCCTCATGATGGGATTTGTGCCCTTAGAAGAAGAAAAGAAAATCAGAGCTCTCTCTCCGTCCTGTGAGGACACAGCAAGAAGGTGGCCGTCGGCAATCCAAGAAGAGGGACCAGCCAGACAGCACATCTGCCCACACCTTGCTCTTGGGCTCTTGGCCTCCAGAACTGTGGGCATACATGCTTGTTGTTTAAGCACCCCCACCCCATGCCCCCATCTGTGGTGCTTTGTTTTAGCAGCTTGAACAGACGGAGGCATGCAAACTGTTCTGAAGGATCAAGGTTTTCAACATATGTCTCTGATCAATCGTGGAACCTGGTAGAGCTGACAGCTTTGGAAATGGCAAACTGTGGTGATTTTGTAAAAAAGAGAGTGGGCATGGGAACCACGAAGGCTACATAATACTGATCAGTGTGCAACTAATCAGATGACTTGGAAGAAGTTACAACGAGCAAGGAGTCAGCTGTGCAAGGAATAAGGGCTGAATAAGAAGCTGTGCTAAAAAAGCGAATCCTTTCTTGGTAGGATTACAAGAGGGCCGTGTGCCACAGATGGTGGGCCTTCATTTTTAGAGACATGTAAGAAAGCTTCTCATGACATTTTGAGGACCGGGAGCAGTGAGATGATTATGTAAATGATATTAGATTTAGGTGATTAAAAACTGAATTAATGGGCTTCCCTGGTGGCTCAGTTGTTGGTAATCTGCCTGCCAATGCAGGGGACGTGGGTTTGAGCCCTGGTCCGGGAAGGTCCCACATGTCGTGGAGCAACTAGGCCCGTGCACCACAACTACTGAGCCTGCGCTCTAGAGCCCATGAGCCACAAGTACTGAAGCCCCCGTGCCTAGAGCCCATGCTCCACAACAGGAGAGGCCATCACAATGTAGGGACTGTGCAGCACAACAAAGAGTAGCCCCTGCTCACTGTAACCAGAGAAAAGCCCGTGTGCAACAACGAAGACCCAATGCAGCCAAAAATAAAATAAATAAAATAAAAATTAAAAAAAACGGAATTAATTGCTGTATTTGGGGAATATCAGTTTAAAAATTTTCTTTACTTTAAAAATTTTTTATTTTAATTTTTCCCCCAATTTTATTGAGACACAGCTGACATGTAACGTTATGTAAGTTTCAGGGGCTATTAAATGAAGTACTGATGGAGTTGTGGGGACTTTCCCGTGTCACCCCCTGTGGAGTGTTGAAGGTCGCTGAATTATCAGATGTCACAGCTGTTTGGGGAGGGACGGGGTTGCTGGAGAAGGGAGTCAAAACTCGAGTTGGTAAAGTGAATATTTTAAAATGAATGAGAAGAAATTAACAAAATCAATGTTAGTAATAGCAAATGTACATCTTACCTGAGATTTTTAAAAAAGAGGACTAGATTTAAATCTGGATTCACAGAAGTCAGGTCTAGTGAAGGCATTGTGTTGACCACAAGTTAAGCACAAGCCAGCATCACAAAGCGATGAAAACACCTTCAAAGTCATGGTCCAGGGTGAGATGTTGCAATCAGGAAAGGAGAACAAATGCATGTTCTTTGAGTACTTGAGGTAAACTCGTGATTAAGTCAATGCATATATGCATTATTTCCTTAAAGAAAAACGACGTTGGTCATTTCTGTTGCATGGAAAATGTTAGGAGTCATAATTTGGGGTTACAAATAAAAATCTGGTGTGTTGGCAAAAGCTGTTGAAGAGACCTCTGAGTTACCGTGTTGCCTGTGTGGTAAGAACATAGGGTTCTCGGTGCTGGTGTCCTCCCAGCATGGCTGGGACTGAGGTGCTCACTCAGCTGAGGCTTTGCCCTGACTTTTATGCACCTGCTCCCATGGGCATAGCCTTGGGAGGACCTGCACTCCACGCGAATCCCACACCTGGGTTTCCAAACGTCTTGACAACAAGGGTCTCACTGCTGTCTCTCACCTGTGCTGTGGGGACTGGAAGACAAAGCCGATACTTGGGGTCAAGAAGCTTGAAGTCTGTGCCCCAGGTCCACCACTGACTAGGGGGCGGCTGGTGAAAACAGAGCCTGTCCGGGGCTGCCCCACCCCAATCATAAAATGAGGAAAGTAAAGCCTGCATCGTAGGATCTAGGACCAGCAGTTTAGTTAGCCCCGTACCTGGAACATGGATTTGATTTTAAAATTGACTTCATTTCCTCATCTCTCTCACAAGGCCACTGTCTTCCAGGAGCTCCTCCGGGTCGTTCCCCAGGCAGATGGTTCTGGGTTCAGGGCTCTTGTTCATGCACAGACCTGCAGCTTCTCCTTCTGCTGGACCATCCCCCCCATTCTCTTCCTGTGCTTTGGTCGTTCTAGGGGATCCATTCCACATTCTGTGACACCCACCTTCCATTTGTACCTATTCAAATCCACAAGCACCCTGCTGAGTTCCTTTTTTGTAAATTGCATTTGTGATTTGAAATGATGAACATGGATGTTTTGACATTTGTAATGAGCATGAGTTGGTTTGTATATTGCTAAGGTGCTTCCCCAAATAAAATCTATTCATGGTCATCTCTTGCCAGATAATCCATCTGTAATGACCCCACGGTCATGTGATCAATTATACTTTATCATTAGCATGATAGCATAATCATATAATGAAAAAACTGATGCCATGTAATTCTTCCTGGTGGAATGGATCATGTGAGAATCTGCCCAGCCACCTGGCAGTCAGGTGGCGGTGACGATGCACATGCCGCTTCATGGCTAGCAGTACAGAGGGGCTCTGTTCTCTACTATTAGCAGGTTTGGGCTCATGCACCTTATTTCATTCATCTGCCTTGAAAATATAACTCACACTCTTTCCCACACTTTCCATGTTTCCATTCCTTGTATATAATTTCACTTCACTGTCTTGACTGGTTCAGTTGGAATCTCATCCTCGGCTATTGTTTCACCAGAAGGGAACCGAGGGTTCCGGTGGCCCAGGTGTGTGCTCACCTGTATCATGCAGTGGCTGGGTGCCAGGGGCTCAGCTGCCCACACCTGTGCACCTTCCGTGCCGAGGAAAACCACCTAAAATCCACCCGAATGTCAGGGCTAGTCGCCGGGGTCTGCTCACACAAACCAGGTGAGCTTCCAAGGCCAAGAGGACATTAAAATACCCTCAAGGCCCTGTAGCTCCATGCGGGACGTGTCTTCCTCTTTGATGAATAGCAGGACCAAGGTCAACAGGGCACTGCTACCTGCTCAGAGAGGCACCTGTGCCCTTGTCCTGGGGTCCCCTGGACGCGGCACACTGTCCCCAACAGTCAGTGTGCAGAAGTGTCTATTCTGTCTTCCACCGGGTTAAACAATGGTAAAGGGGACGTTTGGGTGCGTGAGTTTTCCTGTGTCTGTCAGAGGCCTCCCACGTTCAAAATGTCAGAGTCCGCACTTGTAACACCAACAAAATCCAAGGCCGGTATCACCTAAACATCGACACAAAGGAGGGTGTGGTTACAGTGAAGCCCTGAGGCTGATAATCCCAGGGCATCTAGAGTTTTCTATTGAAAAACATGTATCTTTCCCCTTGCTCACTTAAATTGTTATTCTAATTAGCAGTTAATTTGAATGATTTCAGGGCTAAGGCGCCTGGTGTAAGTTAAGTGATCAGAGCTCTTCCACCTCGACCTGAGGGTCCACAGGGTGTCCTACACCCCCTTCATCTCCTGCTCCCGCGGCTGAGAGCACAGAGGCTGGACGCGGGGTCTGTGCTCCCTTCCCCCTTCATCTCTATTCAGTAGCAGCTTTCTTCTCCCCTCTGTCTGTTGAGGTCACACGTTTTAGTTCAAAAAGTGTGACTTTTGGTACAAAGCCATCCTGCACGTTTGGACGCAGGATTCTTGACCCCGCTGTTTCTCGGGAGCCGACGGGCCCTTCAGCAGGGCCTCCACTGGCTGTTTCTTTGACATGCTTCACCAAACCTAATAGCTCCCTATTACCAGCTACAATTTAGCATCTGAGCCAGGAACTGGATGAGAAAAGAGGAGAAAAGGGTGTAAATTATACGGAGTAGCGGGGAACAAAGGTTTTATTTCTCCTGAGCACAACCCTTTGATAGGAAAACGGGGAGACAACTGTGTCACTAATTTAATTAAGTAGTATGAGATTTCAGGGCCCGCAGATGCCATTTAGAATGGGATTAATCAAGAGCGGGTGACAAAAATGAATAGTCACACACAATGTTCGCGTTTTTAACAATCCGACACAGTCGACTGGAATCAAGGGCTCTTAAAACAGGACACAGTTTTGCTTGCTCATCCAAATCTACCTCTGCTTCCTCCTTACAATGCGTGGCTTGTCCTCATGGGGCAGAAACCTTTTCATATTTTCCTGCTGAAATCCAGGCCCCCAAAGTCAGAGGATAAAGGAGCTGGTTCATCTACGGACGGTCTGTTTATTCCCCTTTCTCTGAGCATGCTCTCCGAGAAAGAAGAGACGCCCTTGGGGAATCGTAGAGCATCTTTTGAGAGAACCTTAGTGCATGTTAAATATCAAATATGTTACAACTCAGGTCTATGTCTGAGCGCACGGGTGCAGCCCTGTGGATGGGGAGTGCCAACTGTGTGCTCAGGCTGTGTGGAAGGAGGGCCGGAAGGAACGGGGTTGACACTGACCACCCAAACACACACACCACCTGTGCAGAGGCTGCCCGAGGGTGCCTGTAACAGGCCCTCGGACATAGCAGAAAAAACACCCATTTCAAAAACTGGACAGAAAGGAGTAAAGAGGGCCCCCAGCCCTGCGTTGCCTGACACAGGCCTCAGGACATCACAACCAAAAATGTCTCAAGAGTTTGGAAAGCCTTGGGGAGACCTGACTCACTTCCAAATCAATTTACTGATCTGAATATGTTTGGCATATGGATCATTTATGCATAAATGGACTTTTCTCAAATTCTTGGGAGTACTTGAAAATTATTTTCCAGTCTCTTAAGAGTTTAAGCAGCATTCTGAAAATTCTACTTAGCCTCACTGACTGCTTTATTTCACATACTTTGGAAATGGTGAAAAAGTTTAGGTTGCCCATCAAACGTTTTCAGAAATTCTAAATTATTAGAGACTGGGATAGGGAGGTTTTGCTGGTCAGGAGATTCTTAAGCTCCATGTGAGTCAGGCAGGTGGGTGCTTGCATCTCTGCACACCTGGTTGTCAGCCGTTTTGGCATGTGTAACATCTCCATCTAGAGATCCTTCCCTATGGGTAAAAACCACAACCAAACCAAACTACAAACAAAGTCCTTTCTGATCTCTAGAGGTTTGTAGTGGCCTATAGTGGCTTTCCCAGCGAAACATTTGAAACTATTAAATATTTATTAAACGTATTTGAGGAATATCTAGGGATTTCAGATAAACTTTTTACTCCTCCTGCTTCAATGACACAAATAATTAGAATTGGTTACATTATCTCCCAAATCTGAAGAATAAAAAATGATATCGGAAAAGTTTTTGTTGTTAGAACAATCTCCCTCTTCCATGCTCACGAGGAAATGACAGAAGCCCTCCTTCTTCAGATGAAGGAGATCCGGCTCTGAGACTATCTGAGAATGCCTTCGTGAGTCCAAAATGCCTCACTGCCTTGCCAGCCCCGGTGGGGCGGCCCCCTGGCAAAGGGGCTCCAAGCAGGACGGCCAAGCACACAACCCTAATGAAGACCAGGGCCCATAAATCTCTATCTGGTCACCTACAGCCCTGTTCCCTACATCCCTGCAATTTTGTCTCGAAGCTGGTGTATCCCAGACACTGGAAGGGGCGGCCAGGTCTGGCCTTGGTTCAAAGAACGGCAGAAAAGTAGCAGGACTTGGGTTGTAATCGTGTCTCCACAGTGGAAGGGTGATGTTTTAGGAGAGGCTGGGATGCAAGCTGGGCACTAGCCCGCGCATGTGTTTCCAGGCCTGGCTCCCTCGATAGACGTGTCTCGTTCAAGTTCCTGGACATTCCCGGCCACAGCTGCCTCCTCACAGACACAGACCAGGTCCTCCCAAGATGCTCTCCAGCCTGGAAATCTGGGAGTTGTAACCACAGGGCCTCTGCTGCCGAGAGTGACAGAGCAGACGCAACGGGACTGAAGCCTCGGTGTTGTCCTGGCATCTGGATCCGGTGGGGATTCGTCCAAGGAAGTGTGAAGAGGAGGCGAGACACTGCGTCGGACTGGCGGAGCTCAAATGGTTTCAGCACTGGGGCCGTTTCTACCTGGCGGGAGGCTCGGACGGGAAGGACTCTGGGAGCATCAGACGGACTCGGCTGACATCGCTTTCCTGGGTGGCCAGGGCGCCTTGGGGAGTAGGAATGCTCCCCTGCCTTCATGCCAGACGTCGGGTCACTCCTGCATCTGCCCAGGGGCTGGAAGCGTAGGGGCAGGGCTCCCCCTTTCCCCACAGGAACTCTGGCCGCTCACTGAGATGGAAAGGGGGGCATCAGGCCTGCCAGCGAACAGCCCCAGAAACCTCCGTATGTCTCTTTCCTCTTGGTCCTCCTGGGTGCCCAGGTGCCTGTTTGCCGGGAGACACCCACCAGAAAACTCACAGCTAGAACAGAACGTCAGGAACTGTTACAGGTCTGCAAAGGATGTCTTTGAAGCTGGCTTTGGCCATTTTCAACCACCCTTGAGCTTCCTTCCGCTAACTGGACCACATATTTATTTTTTGTAGGTGAGATTTCATTTTCATTAATTCCAGGTCTGTTTTCTGCTATGCTGGCAACAGTACGAAGCAGAGAAGACCTGAGTTCAGATACCCGCTCACATTTACCCTGAAAACCAAGGAGGAACACCTCAGCCCTTTGGACTCTGCTTCCTGCACTTGGGGAGCTGGCAACAAGTATTTCAGGGCCAGTGACTTCACTCAGGCCACACCCTCCAGATCCAGGAGACCCTGTGTCCTCCGACCATGCCTCCCAATTCCCTCTCTCCAGCAGGAATTGCCATGAAGTATTGGATCCCTAGATAGAGAGGATCTGGAATGAAAGTTCAGGACATTTTGTTATAAACAATGTATAGAGTTGAAAACTATTAGGACTTTTACAGATTTTCTCCATCATTCAAAACTCATTCCTTGGCAGATTTTTTTTTTTTTTTTTTTTCTTGGCAGATTTTTGATTGTTGTTTTGAATAGACTTAGAGCCCCTGTTATCTTTCTGACATTATGTGTGCGATTACAATTACGCACAACCTGGAAAATTTTGCTTGACTTTAAACCGATGTTTGCTAGCCAGTTTCTTTAAGAATGATCAGTTGTTGATTTCAACTCAAACAAAATAGCTCTAGTAGACGGCCCAGCCCGAGAGTGCATCAGACGTATGACACGCGGGTCTGGACCGGCGGGAGCCTTTCTTTTTTCCACCATCAGGCATTTGGCCGACCCAGGCACCTCTCCCATCTTTCTAATAATGCATCTGTGCAGGAAGGTCTCAGGGCTTCTAGGGGTGGCCCTGTTTTTCATTGCAAACTGGACCGGGTCCCACCGCACTGCACCCCGGAGGAGAAATGGGGGAGAGACTACCTGGTGTTTGTCTGCACACCCTCAGGGTACAACTGGGTGCACAGTGGGTGTCCTTGCACTGGGGTTCACCTGGCCAGTCTGACCAGGGCACCTGGAGTGGAGGAGGGTGCTTAAGAAATCAGGCCTGATGTTAATCTTAGTCAGTAAGGCCAACACACTCGATAAATCAACCTCCTTCTTCTAGATGTACTTTAAAGATTTTAAAAAATATATATATTTTTAAATTTATTTATTTTATTTATTCTTTTTTTTTTTTTTGGATGCATTGGGTCTTTGTTGCTGCGCGCGGGCTTTCTCTAGTTGTGGCAAGTGGGGGTTACTCTTTGCTGTGGTGCACGGGCTTCTCATCACAGTGGCTCCTCCTGTTGTGGAGCATGGGCTCCAGGTGCACGGGCCTCAGCAGTTTTGGCCCACGGGCTTCAGTAGTTGTGGCTCATGGGCTCTAGAGAGTAGGTTCAGTAGTTGTGGCGCACGGACATAGTTGCTCCGCGGCATGTGGGATCTTCCTGGACCAGGGATGGAACCCGTGTCCCCTGCACTGGCAGGTGGATTCTTAACCACTGCACCACCAGGGAAGTCCTAGATGCATTTTAGAGAAACACAATCTCCATCAGTAGAATGCTTGAAGTAGAAAATATGTTGATATCTGTTCCATGATTTTATTTTGAAATGTCTCAAACTTGAAAGGTCCATGGAATCAGGGTTCAGTAGACAGAGGAGAGAGCTGAGAACCCATAGGCAAGATGCTTCCTCAGGTAAAGTGAGGTCCTAACACACACAACACAACCACAGCAAAGGTGCTTTTCATAGACAGAAAAAAATAAAAGCTTATGTACAATCCCTTTCAAAATTGTTATAATTTTAAGTCTTAATTAACGTGGTTTTACATTACAACTCAGTGCAAGACTCAATATTAAATATCTGAGCTCATCTGTAGTCTGAGATTATTGAAACATTCCCCTTCTTCCATTGTCGCTGAACAGTCCTAAGAGAAAAGGAAGGAGGGAAGATACAAGGTGGGCATCAGAAGTGGTCAAACCAAGCACGGGGGGCAGGGAGACTATCAGAGCCGAAGAGACGTGATTAGGCACAAATGCATCAGACAGAGAAGCTGGTGTAAGTAGCCCTAAAGTACAAAGGGAGAAGTATAGATTCTTAAAAAAAAAAAAAAACAACACAGTGTGTTAATGCTGGATGGGACATGAATGAGAACCTTTAGAATTAGGCTAATAAACCATTTGATTAAAAAGTGAGCCAGGCAAGCTTCAATATGATGAGAATGATGAAGTCGGTAAAAATAGTCTTGAATTAGCTGAGTTAGTATTCTTTTTCCAAACCTGTTCAACAGGAAAAAACTAAAGACAAATGTCTGGGCAATTATGAAGCAACACAGATGTCATGGGAGTGGCTGATGGGGAGCAGACCAGAGACCCCCGGGAAACAGGTGCCCTCAGGGGAGACAGGTGTCTTCAGGATCCCTGGACCCTAAATGTGCACCAAGGAGAGAAGGTGAAGGGTTCCTGGTGGGAACAGACACACAAGCCGTGGATGTGAACGCGTCACCATGATGCAGTGTCAGGCGACCCAGACAGGAAGACGGCACGGGGTCAGATTACACAAATGCATTTTAAAGTCCTATTTTCTTGACTTGGAGACACGATTTAGTTTGTTCTTAAGCCGAATGTGGTTGTGACTTTTTGTCCTTTGCACAAATACAATTTACTGGGGCTCCTGATACCTTGCCCAGATCAGGATCGGGACTCAAGGCAACTGACAGATGTGCAGAGGGTGTGGTAGGCGAGGGGACAGAAAGCAGGCGGGGGTCAGGCACAGCCTGGGTCTGAGCCTCCTCTCCACCCCCCCCCCCCAGGGCACGCGTCCCCCCCTGCCCCTTGGCAGGCGTTCCAGGGGCTCCCGGGCGGATGGCATCTCCAGCCTGTCCCCGGCCACCGCAGGGGACTCTCCCAACACGTCGTCCGGGGACCTACTCCTGAGACGACACTGCCCAGGGAGCTGCGAGCACTGGGGGAGGAGGACAGGGCATGAGCAGCACGCCCTGCCGAGGCTTCCGGTTCAGGCCTGAGACAGAACACGAGCCCCCGTGAGCAGAGGCTCCCCTGCGGTGCTGACACACAGAGGAGAGGGAACCAAGCAGGGGAGCAGGAAGCAACGGCAGGGCAGGAACCTGAGTCTGGAAAGAGCCTCAAGGAGCAGGAAGCTGGGCTGGTGGTTCCCTGGGGGCCTCGCTCCAGGCACAGGGAAGTGGGGCTGCAAAGGGTCAGAGGGGTCCCAGAGGGGCCAGTGGTCCAGGGAGATGAGGAAGGGGGAGGCTCTGGATGATGCAGCTGGAGAGGCGGGGGCGGGCCTGGGGGCTTCCCACACGGAGCGATGCTCGACCACCAGGAGGTCTGGAGCCAGAGAGATGTGCCCTGACACCTGGGAAGGTGGAGGAGGGGCCGTAGGGGCCGGGGGAGGGGCGGGGACCCCAGAGGGGTCTTGTTCCTGAGCCCAGTCCTGAGAGGATGGAGGCTTGGGTGGGGTGCCGGCAGCAGGGGTGGCGGGAAGGGGCTGAGTTCCATAGCTGTCTCACATTTTGAATGGAGGGAGGGGGCCCCGCAGTTTCGATTCTGGCCACTGACCGCAGAGCCCCGCTGCAGGCTGTGCTGGGCCCCCGGGGGAGGGGGAGCTGGGTAGACGCAGGGATGGGCTGGCCTTAACCCAGCAGGACCGGGACTAGTCAGAAGCGGTCTCCCTAGTTTGGGACCTAAAGTGCCTCTGAGAGAAAGAAGAAAGACGAAAATGAAAAGGGTGATACAAACCGTGTTAAAACCAACCTGCCTTCCGATATGGTGCTTGTTTTACCCAAAGGGAAAGACAGGCCAAGAGGACGGGCCCCCTGTCAAGGGGCCAGCCGCACCCCCTTGGCCGGGACCCCTCCCTCCCTCCCCCGGTGCATCTCATGGGGGAAGGCGCTGGGTGAGGGGGCACCTGACAAGTGCCGGGGCGGGGCTTCCACTCAGAGCCCCAGATGTGGGAGATTCGGCCGTCACCCCCATGCCGCATCCGGTGTGAGCACTGCGGTCTCCCTAATCGGCGTGGCATCACAGGGACGGCCACGGCTGCCGCGAGTCCGAGGTGACGTGGCCGCGGGTACATTCATGCAGATAAGATGGGAATTTAACAGTATCTCTGGGTGAATGCATGTTGCCCTTTTCTCTAAGTGCGTCACATGATCTCGCTGCGTGACATCGCCCAGCTCTGGCCCGGCTTTGTGGGCCGCTATGCATGAAGAGTTTTCCCAGTGCTCGTTTTTGGTGGAGCTGGGGAAGGAGTGCATCGCGGGCGTGCAATCCCTTGTTGTGGGCTCTCAGCATTCTGCTGGCCTGAGCCGCTTACAACAGTGTAAAGGCGCCAGTGGCATGTGTTATAATATATGAGGCATTGTCCCTCTGAAGAACACACGAAAGAAAGAACATTGTTCTACGAGGGAGCAATTCATCGGGTTTTTCCCAGAGACTCTTGGGTCAAGTTTTTATAGGCCTATTTGATTTTCAAATTCTTTCTACTCTCTTTCCTCTCAGCAAGCGTAGTGCCCAAACCTGTCTACATTCACTTCCCATGTTCTGTGGATGCTAGATGTCCTTTAAAAAGAGTATCTCAAATAAGTCTTTATTCTTGTTTTGTTGGCTCTTATTCTGTGTTTTCATGAACTCTGGCCCCAGCCATGGCAACTGCAAGAAAAATGTTAACCGTGATGGACAGGATGAGAAAAAGCAGGGTCTCTATCCGCATTTCAAACACTTCGGGAACAATGGTGTTTGGTGTGATTGAATTAATGAGATACCGTGGGCTGTCAAAAGAGCACACATACTTTACATAAACCTGATTATCTTTGCATGGCAGAAATGGAAAAAAAATAGAGGAGGGAGCTGGGCTCGGCTTTGGGTCCCCCTCCGGAGGAGCCCGGCTGCTGGCCCTGCTCGCGGAGGGGCCCGGGCCGCTGCTGCCCTCCCCGCCTGCCCACTCAGCATCCATCAGCCATGGTATTTAACAAGTCTATTCAGGAAACCAGGCTCCCAAACACCACTCTTTTCACAGCTCAGCACCTCTGTGGGGTGTTTTATTTTCTCTGGGAGCCATTGTTTCACGTGAACTAAGCACACATTTCAACAATTAGGCCAGAGCGGGCGGCCACGGCCCCATCCCAGCCCTGAGAAGTGACAGCGGGCATGGTGGTGACACGTACATAAGGACCCGGTCCAGCTGGTGCTGACTGTAAACCCCCAGTGAGGGCAGCAGGAACCCGTCTCTCCAGTGGTTGGGGTCAGACGCAGTTCCTGGAAGCTTTGGCTGGAGTCTCACAACTTCAGTGGCAAAGCGGGCTGAGCAGCTGGGAGTATCGGAGTCCTTCCCGAGAGAAGAGTTGCTGTCTCTGACGGCAACGGCGTGCAGGGAATGGAGCTCCGTGTACAGGCGAGTGAGCCGGGGCTCCAGCCCAGCATGGAGAGAGTGGGAACATCGCCCCCTTGTCGTGTCCGTGTCACCCTCCTGCTTCCAAAACACCCGGTGGCTTGGCCAGCGGAGATCCAAAAAGCTCCATCCAATGACCCCAGGGTTCGGGAAGCAGAGCTCTGCCCTCCTCAGGCATGCTTACACCTTAGGAGGAAGAAAGCCCCATCAAAGTGACAAATCAATGAAATAAAGCGAGCAAACAGCCGTGCCCTCAGTCGGCGCCCAGACCCGAGTTTCTAAGCAGTTTTGCTCTGGGAGCTGCTGGTGTGACTCAGAATCAGGACTAAAATCAGCAAGAAATAACAGAGGCCGCAAGGCCACTCCTGCTGTGTGCCAGCAGGTCATAGGTGATGTAGACCAGACGGAGGAAGGGGCTGAAAGCAGAGCTCCTTCCCCAAAGCGAGTGTGCACTTCAGCCCACCACCCTGGTCCCTGGCGGCTTCCACCCGAGATGCACGGCTCAGACCAGGCGCGGCACGCACTAAGCAATTCCAGACTCTCTGGTGTCTTGTGCCTGTGATTTGTCTGTGAACTAAATGCACACACACAGAAATAAAACAAGAGCAGGTCCAATCTGGGTCATCACCCCGGGTGAGCTCTGTGTGCTGGTCCCCAAGGATGGTGGCACAGGGACCCCCTCAGCTCCTGCAGCACAGCTCTGGGGAAACACGTTCTGTTCTGCAGATTTCAGAGCAGCCTATGTGGGTGGAACTCCGCGTCAGGCTCCCATTCAAGGCTGAGGACAACCCAGAAATGCCTGATCAGCGGGGGCGGGGAGCACGGAGCAGGGCCTGGGGCTTGGCCAGCAGGTGTCTCTGTTTCACACTGCTGGGCATCTTCTCCCTGTGGCTGTTCAGGTCACCCTGCCCGCTGGGCGGGGCCGGAGGGAGGTGCATTCCTGGGCTCTCTGGTCCACAAGTAGGACGGGCGGCGCTGGAGAACATTTCTGGAGGGACACGGTTGCCCCCCTTAAAAACACTGGTTAGAAACTCCCCAGACCTGACTCCAACTTAACCTACAAGTGCATCCCCTCCTCCCTGGGTCTAAGAATCTGGAATTTTCCCCTTTAGCTCCCAATCAGGAAAACTCCAAAGTGACAGCAGCAGCGCTGGAGGTGGAGAGAGGGATAGATATTCATTGGATTTTAGATTCACATTTTCATCGTTTTGCTCAGTAAAATTACAGTCCACACGTAACTAAAACGAAGTTCCTGTGTCATCCGTCCCTGGCTTACTCTATTTGTGGTCCTTTAATTTTCAGCTTAAAGTTTGGTTGTTGTTTTCTTAAGGAAAAGATCTTTTTTCTCACGGCAAATAAGAAAGCTTGATAGTGGACATTTTTTAAAAAGCTGTTGTAATATTTAAGTTCTACTTTAAAATGTCACACTCTTGCAAGATAATATACACACTTGAATTTGCTTTCACGTCTTTAGAGGACCATTTCATTTCTTTCTTTCTTCCTTCCTTCCTCCCTCCCTCTCTCTCTCTCTCCCTTTCTTTTTCTTTCTTCCTTCCTTCCTTCCTCCCTCCCTCCCTCCCTCCCTCCCTCCCTCCCTCTCTCCCTCTCTCTCTTTCTTTCTTTCTTTCTTTCTTTCTTTCTTTCTTTCTTCCTTTCTTTTTCTTTCTTTCTTTCTTTTTCTTTCTTCCTTTCTCTTACCAATTTAGGTTTATTAGGACTATGTAAGTGACTTTACAATGTTCAAACCTAGAAGTAAACGAAAGTCAGTACTCTCATTGGTCTCTCCTATGGTGTGAACATTTGTGTCTCTTCAATTTTCTTTTTTTTAATTTAATAATTATTTATTTACAATTAAATGACATATACAACACTATGATATATTATAAAAGAGAATTAATATCATTAGATTCATGGATTAAAAATCAGAAGATTTGGGTTCTGCTAACATTTGTTTTTTGCCTCTAGCTACTAGACTTTTTTAAAAAAAATTATTGAAGTATAGCTGATTTATCCATTTCATTTTCTTAAGACCACAAGATATTGCTGTTAATCACATGACAGACTCGTAAATCAGGAACCTGGCAAACAGGTGTGATGAGTTCCTGCTGTAGCTCTTTGCTTGAAGTTATTTTAGACACTTGCTGGCACTTGAGCCCTGGAAACATGCCTGGCCCAGAGAAGAGCCTCAAAAACTTAATGCTGGTGATGTTCAAACAATGAAGTTTCCAAAACTGGAACAAAAATGTCCTGGAAATAAGAGCTTTGCTTCAGTTTTATCAAATGAATCTCTCTTAGGGTTTTTGCAAATTTAGCTCATGTTTGGGGGCTGATTTAAAGCAATCACATTTCAATACAATGCTATTCTTTCCTTATGAACTCCTTGCTGTAAGACAGGGTTTGAGCCCCTTTTCTTAGAGAATCCCCCTTGTTTCTGTGGGATTTTCTGGCTTCACTTTCGATGGTGTGCACACTGAGATATAAATCATTTCCAGGGCACAGAGTGCTCTGGGGGAAATAAATCTGTATTTGTATGTGGGTCCCTGGGACCCATTTGCATTGCTTAGTTCCCCACATTGGAGCCCAGTGCTGTTTACATAGGGTGGCTCTGCTCCCTCACAGAAGGCTCCCTTGAGCCTGGTACATTTTAGTTAAAAAAAAATGCTTTGGATGATCATAAAACCTTTTAAACAGACATTTCAAGGACTTTGCAATCAAATTTGAACCCCCTCGTAAAGTTCAGTAAAGGAGCGACGTGCCTGGTGTCTCTTTCCTCTGGCCAGGGGAAAAAGGCTCCCTGGGGCAGCTGTTTTCCACTTGCCTGTCCAGCACCCCCTCAGCACCCCTCCCATGCTCGGCACCTGCCAGGAGCTTCAAGAGACTGCTTCCTGTAGGGTTTGGCCAGTGAGGGAGCAGGAGAGACTGGAGGAGAGAGAGGCTGATGTTTACCACTCGCGGCAGGGTCGTCCAGGCTGGTCGACGCCGAGGGCCAGACACCATCAGGGGGCCGCCCGGCTCGCCTGTGCTCCTCGCTGCTCTGGCGCTGACTCTCCCTGCCCTCTGGCCTGGGGTCCGTGGGCAGCGCGACCCCTCCCCCGCCTGACCTCTCATCAATCCTCCTTAAGGCCTCCGCCAGGGTGCCGTCTGACACTTCCTCTCCCAGTGGCAGAGACCCCCGCAGTGGTGACCCTGCTCCGTGGTGGGACGGGCAGCTCGGGGCAGGTACACCCCGGGGGGGAAGGGAAGGTGTTCTAGGAGTGACGTCCTGTGTCCCCAAGTCGGTGTCCCTGGCCGTGCTGTTCTCACCGGCTAGGCCACAGCGCGTGCCCTCCTTCCTGGGAGGGGGTGACGCACGGGTGCACCCTCTCTACACGTCATCACTCAGGTGGCTGCCCGGCCCCCTCCCCAGGCTCAGCGTAGACTCTGCCATAGTGCTGGGGACCAACAAGGTGACCAGGGCAGGACGCGGAGGTTACCCTCAGAGAGCAGCCTGGGATGGACCCCATGAGCTGGTCCAGATGCCGGGGGCGAGATGTCAATGGGATAGAACGCCCTTGGGAGGTGGAGCCAGGATGCAGGCCCGACTGAGGGGCTCCTGAGAAGTCTCTGGGCAGGAGACCACGGCTCCCAGGCCAGGCGCTCATGCTCCCACGGCCTTGCTTGGACTTTGCAGTGGTCACAGGAGACGCTCTCTGTATCACTGAAAACTCCTGAGTCTTGTGGAGAACAGCAGGGGAGGTCATACATGGGGTTATATGTGCCCAGCATGAAATGTCTGGTCACCATTTCTCAACCCCAGTGAGAGGCCGGGGGGACGGCAGGGCCTGGGGTCACCACGCGTCACAGTGTTTCCAAGTTCAAGGCCCTGGGGGTAAACACGTCCAGGAGAAGCATCGGATGGCGTAGACGGTGGACCCATGGGAGGCTGGAGCTGCGCCCCTGCGGAGGGTCAGTTTCGGGGATGGACACTCCGTGTCCTTGTGTGCGCTTGGCGGGGCTCCCGGGAGGCGGGCGAGTGTGCTGCCACAAGAGCTCAGGACCAGTGGGCAGGGCCCAGGGCATCCCCCTCTTGGCATAAGTGAACCCTCCCGTTTCCACAGTCACGTGTATTTTGTTTCTGGCAAAGAACATCCACTGATTTTAAATAACTGGTTATTGTGGGCAAACAAGATAAAGTGGAATCACTTTAAATTGTTGGTTAACAAAAATTTTTATAGGATCTGCTCCAAAGCACAGATTAAAAGTCAACAGATGCTTTCAAGATCACATACAGTGTTTTCTTTTGTTTTAGACTTTCACCAAGAAGTGTGTTCTGTTTAATAACCCAAACACTGCTCTGCGATTGTCATATTGAAATAGTCTGCACCAGGCAAGGACGCTGCAGCCCAGAGGGACCTCGGTTAACAGCTGAAGAGAGAGAATATATCCCCTTTGGCGGCCCCTTCAAAACTTGATAGCTATGGTTTTAGGTCTATTTTTCCCCTCGGTGAATGGGGGCTGGAAATGAATTTCTTTTCAACCTGATTTTGGGAAGAACATTTTTGAGCCATAGATTTAGTGTTTTTGTGTCACTGGAAATCATCAACACATAATTATCATTAGAACAAGGGCAGGAAGTCTGCGGTCAGTCCAACAGTGAGGCAAGATGTTCTTCTGGACGGGAAGTTCACAGAGATTAACACGGAGATGACAGATCCAGGGTCCTGGCTGGCTCTTTATTTCAGGGGAGCATAAATATTCTTCTTAACCCTCACAAACGCCTGTGATCACGAACACCCATGATCCAGACATGCTGAGGAAGAGGAGAGACCCCAACCTCATGCCCGGGGCTGTGATGAGAACAGCCCCCCCTTTGTGAGTCACCCCTGCCCCAAGTGACTTGCCCCGGCCAGCGTCCCCAGGGCCGGGGACAGGCGCAAACCGCCACCAGCTTCTGGCCTCATCCAAGTCAGAGCAGAGCACAGCACATCGGTTTTCGGGTCTCCGATGGCGCTGAAGTTCTGTGCCTGCCGGGACATCAGGGTTGACCCGTGACCTCAAGGTCTCTGGGCATTTTAAAATAAAGCCCACGTTCAATTTCAGAGTCTTTCTCTTAATATCTAGAAGGCTCTGTCTCAGTCTCCGTCATCTAATAAAAACCACAGTGGCTGAATGCTCCGGCCAAGCGTGGGGAAGCAGAGCCGAAGGCTGGCCGGGCAGGGAAGGGTTAACAGCTGCCTGGGCCGCAATTTCTCCATCAGCCTCAGGAAGCCTCAGGTCAACTCTGCTCATAAAACTCTGCACAAATATTTCTCTTTCTATCAGAGGAATTCTAATTCTGCACACAGACCAGGGCCACTCAGATTATTACACATTATTAAAAATTAATTTAAAAAGTGGTCTGATTCTTGAAATGTGCTGTAGAGATGTGTGTCCAAGTTTGAAATTACAGCAGGAAAAAACCAAAAGGAAAGCTGTAAGTCGTGCGGGCAGAAAAAAGCCTGGAAAATGGCTCCTTTTGCTTTGACAATCGGGAGTCCCTGGTTTTGGCTGTGCTCCCTTTACCGTAATGACGAAGTTATTACACCCGACCTTAAAATACAACTTTTCACCCAGCGCCCATCCCTCTGCGGTTTCTGAGTGAGTTAGATTTGTCCCCTGGATGGGGAGTCCAGGTCAAGCCAGGCGATGCCCTCACACTGCACCGGGTGACGGTGTCCCCTGAGGTCCGTGTGGACACATCGTGGGGACACAGGCACTGATTTTACATTTTCCCCTGAGGACGGCTGTGGGTCCCCTCAGTAAAGAGCCTGGGCTCCAAGCCCTGAAGGAAACACTAAACAGAGGTTTCTTGTTGTTTCATCCCCTCGGCGGGCGTCAAGACCGTGAGTCCTGATGACGGTAGGCACGCGTGCCTGGTTGTGCCTTTGATATTCTCATTTCTGCTCATTTAAGGGAACAAATGATTTGGTCCCAGTTAAGCACAATAAGAAATAGATTCCACACATATATATATAACTGAATCACTCTGCTATACACCTGAAACTAACACCATATTGATAATCAACTATATGCCAATATAAAATCAAAATCAAAAAAAAAAAAAAAGAAATAGATTCTACAGTTGCTAGACCTAAAGCATCTCTGGATACAGGACATGGTATTTAAAATACTAACAGTTCCCACTGTCGGGCGGCCTCCTCAGCCCCAGATGCCTCACGTTAGGATCTAGTGGGCAGTGGGTTCAGCTCCTGATGACGGAAGCTCAGCTCCAGCCCCGGCACCCCTGCACCTGCTCTTCTGAAGGGGTGCAGGGAACCCCTCGCTGCAGCCCCTCCTCCTTCTGGGCAATGCCCACCCCATCAGCTCCAGCTGGGAGGCAGGTGAGTGCGTTTGCAGGAAGGAAGGGATGGTCGCTGGGGAAGGGACTGGGCAGGGCTAGAGACAGGGCAGGGTCAGCCAACAAGGACACAGAAGGGACCTCGTCCTGCTTCCCAGACAGGGCAGCCCCTGGGGAGGGGCTTTCCTTAGAAAGTGGCTCTTGGGGTTTCTGTGAGCTGGCCAGGGAGACAGGCTGACCTGAGTTCATAAACAAAAGCCACCCTGTTAATAGGGGTACACAGCACACATCATCACCCTTGAATGTCACTGAGAAGATGGGGACACAGAAATGGATCGTCGTCCTTGCCACTGTCATCTGCCACATTAACATTCAGCAAGACCAGCCTCCCGGCCCCAGCGCAGTGGCCAGCTGTCCGTCTGGTGGCCAGTGCGGTGAAGCCAGCAAATCTTCCTTTGCCACTGTCCCCCCCGGGCCGGAGTTTTCACTCTGACATGTCCACTTTCTTTCTGGCTGGAGTTTTTAGTCTGGAAAGACACACCTTTCCCTTCATGGAGGAGGGATCACAGGGTTCAGGAGGTGAGTGGGTTCCTGTGTCCTTCAGAGGACGGTGTACATGCCTGGCTCTGTGAGTTCTGAGGAATGTGACACATCCAGCTATGCTTCCAGGAGGGATGGGGCAACGTTTCCTGGAACTTTGGTTTCTTCGGAGGAACAGTCACAGTCACACTTTTGTCTATAGCCTCTACAGCACTAAGTGCTGGTACTTTTCCCAAGAACACATCTTCTCAACTAAAATAAATAGATGACGTGAAAGGTAAGAGCTGGCTTTCCATTCCATGCAGACTGAGCCCTGGAATCTACCTGGTGGCGATGCCCCAGCACCTGCTTGGCAGGACACCCCTGGGCAAGGGTTCCCAGCTGCATCTCTCACCCTGGGCCCCTGGAATAGGGTCTTTTAGCTGATACCCTATATATTAGTCTGCCTGGGCTGCCATAATACCACAGACAGAGCAGCTTAAACAACAGGAATGCATTTTCTTACAGTTCTGGAAGCTGGAAGCCTGAGATCAAGGTGTTGGCAGGGTTGCTTTCTTCTGAGCTCTCTCTCCTTGGCTTGCAGATGGCCGTCTTTTCTTTCTGTCCTCACCTAGCTGTCCCTCTGTCATGCCTGTGTTTTAATCTCTTCTTACAAGGACACCACTCAGATTGGATTTGGGTCCCATCCAGATTAAGTTAAAAGTCTCATTTTAACTTAATCATCTCTTTAAAGACTGAATCTCCAAGTACAGTCACATTCTGGGGTGTTGGGGGTTAGGATTCCAACAGATGAATTTTAGGGTACACAATTCTGCCATGAACACTGTGTAATCCCCTTCCCAGTGCAGCTGTTTGTTACAGAGAAAACTCATACACACAAGCCAAGCCCGGGCCCTATAACTCAGACTCAGAGATCCCAGGGCTTTCCCTTCCAGGCGCTCCTGCCCTTCTGGCATCTCATGATCAGAGCAAAATTAGTACATTCTAGTTGTGTTTTAACCTGCAGTTAAAGATGGATCATGGAAGGAAGGGAAGAGGGGGGAAGTGAAGAGGGGAGGAGGGGGGAGGGAGAGGGGATGGCGGGATTCCCTCCACTGCCAGCACTGTCCTAAGGGCTTGCATTTGTGATCTTGTTTCATCCCAATAACAACACCATGAGTTGGGTAGTACCTTTGCCACTTTGCAGACAAGAGAGCTGAACCTCAGCCAGTGAAGCTCAGAGTGCAAGGAGATGCTGTCTAACGATCCCACCCCCGTCGGACTCACCTCCAGGGGAAGGGGCGGGCCCAGGTCCAGCTCCGCGGGTGGTCCATGGACCAGGCCAGCCCCGCTCTACACACAGGAGCAGGACCTTGCGGTTATCAGGTGACTCCGCACCAGTTCCTCCTTGAAACGAGGCCAGGTTCTAAGAGTGGTCGTTGCCGATAAGGTCATGCTGATGGTAACACGAAGCGTTCACTTGCTCTGAGCAAGGGGGTCTCTGCTCACCCTGCTGCACCACCCGCTGTTCCAGGGCCTCTTTGTCTACCGCCCCGGGAGTTAGTCACATGGAGAAGCCCGCGGCCCTTTTCCTTAATCACACCTGGGGACTGGCCAGGGTCTGAGCGTGGCGTGTGGCGTGTGGCGTGTGGCGTGTGTGTGTGTGTGTGTGTGTGTGTGTGTGTGTGTGTGTATGGAGTCTGCTGGGAGCCTCCGAAGGCTTCTGATGGGACGTGGTATCTGCCCCAGATCGAGTGCGAGGCCAGGGCTCTGCCCAGAAACCACCTCACTTCAGGAACCCCCAGAATCTAGAGCTCCTGGGAGCCCGGAGACATGGGTCACGCCCGTGGGCGAGGCAGGTCTGCACTGGAAATGCTCTTTCTGTGTTTCTAGAAGAGATGCTGCCTCATAAGCTCCTCAAGTGTGTAACATCTGCTTAGTGCGGTTCAGCTGCTGCTCATATAACGTGTGATCTGACGTTTAATTTTGAAATAAAAATATGACTTGGACCCAGAACTGAATTGAGTCTTCTCTGCCCAGACTTGGTGGACCTGTCAGGATCCCACCAGGAGGACAGAAGCCAGCGTGTGCTTCTAGCATGCAAGGTTTCAATGCAGGAAACTGGGGGGCCCGGGAGCCCCAGGCAGCAAAGCACAACCAGGATTTCAGCTGCCGGGTGGGCAGCGTCTTTCCCCTGGGGAGATCCCCCAGCTGCCACTCTAGGCATCCTGGGCCTCACCTGGAGAGGCTCTGCCCCACCCCTGCTGCAGGCAGGAACCCCCTTTCCTGTCTGGGGTCCCATTTTATTCTGTGATGGAGGCAGTCTTGGAGAGGGGCGGGGACGCTGAGCAGACACCAGAGGATCCCGCGCTGGATTCACCTGGTCTGGATAAACCCGGAGACGTCAGAGCAGCTTAGGTGTGTCGGGGATTGTGGGACCTCTCCTCCCAGAGCTGCAGCCACTGGAGGCTGTCACCTTGAGGCGTCAGGAGACCCTGCACAGTTTCCCGGCCAGGCCCTGCCGGCTCCCTCCAGGGGTCTTCCTGCAGGTGTGGTGACTAACGGCAGAGATCTGAGGGTGGGAGGGCCTTCTAGGTGTCGGCCTCTTGCAGGTACCGACTAAAAGGTTTACGTTTATTAATATTTAAATCTATTTCCAGTGACAAGTGGGAACCAAGTCATCTTTGGCCTCCTTGGGTATCCAGAGTACCAGGGCCTGAAAGAGTCAGGCTGGCTGCAGCCCTTCCAAACTGGCCGCTGCCCGCTGTGGAGTTTTAGTGCCTGAGGCCAGGTCACAGGTGGGGAACACTCCACCCCCAGCACGGCCGCCCCTCGCCTCCTAGTCCTCTGAGGGTTCCTTCTCAGCGGGGCCTGCGGTGTGCTGACGCTCGACATCCCCACAGCTGCCGGGCTCGTCACCCCCACTGTCCCGGACACACCCCAGCCCGGACTCCCTGCCGCCAGTGGACGTGCTGGCCCGGGAGGCAGCTCCGGGCTTAATCCTCAGCAGTCACTACAAGAAAGCAAATAATCCGATCGGGGTGTTAGTTTGTAAGATGAATTTTCAACGTGCAGCCCACAGATGATCATTGATTGTGGCCAGTAAACACAGACAGCCCTGACATTTGTTGTTGTTGGGAGTAATGGTAATCGGTGGCTGACGCTGTGTGGCTGAATGCCTCGCTTGTGGCCGGCGTGGGCAGACCCGCCAGCCTCTGCCAGCTCCTTTCATGGGGTGCTATTACTCATGGGGGTGATCAATATTTCACCTGCACAACATGCGGACTGAAGGTTTCTGGGTCCTATGTTGGCCCACTGATAGTGACCCCTTTATTCAAGCCAGCTTGTAGGAGCAAGAAGATAAAGAAAAGGGGAGAAAACTATAGCATATGCTCAGGAAAGTATTGTGAAGGTTATAAGCAGAAAACGAGGAAAATGACTGAACAGGGGGAAACCAAGGAAGAAAGTGCAGAGGTTTCTCAAGTCGTATGGAAAAGAAAAGGAGATGTTCCACAGATTTTTCTTAGTGTGCTAAAAGGCTCAGTAAGCTTTCATCAATCTTTTTGAAACTCATTCTCTCGCAAAAGATTGATTTTATGAAACTGAAGTTTAACAGCCAAGTGTTTTTCTCATATTCTGAATAATTTCAGTATCTCCTTATAAATAAGAATTTATCACTCTTTCCCCCAAACCCAACCCCATTTGTTTTCTATTAGACAAAACTCCAGGATCTGACTTCTCGACTTTTCTAATTTGTCACTTCAAATACACTCCTCACCAACGATCTCCGTCTACTTCTCTGAGACCCCACCTTCTGTAGTTGTTGCAGAATTGAATGAAAAGTGAGTTAGGCATGCTGTGTAGACTGCTGACATCAAAAGGCTATGCTTATATGTTGGAAGAGAAATCAGGACGACCCCAGTCTTGCAACAGCTACCTGGCTCTTCTCAAACAGTTGTGTTTCCCAGTATTCACCACGGACAAGGGCGGCGTCCCAACAGCCAGGGGGAGGGGCACTGCTGGGGTCTGCATTTTACGAATTAGAAGACGAGGTACAGAGGCTGGATGTACCCTGGGTCAGGTCCCTGGTCACATAGTGGGTGGTGGTGTGCAGGGCTTGAATTCTGATAGTCTGATTCTGGAATCCAGAGTCTTGCAAAACCAGCCATGATCTCTAAGATCAGCACCCAAGGAATTCCCAGGTCTCTCTGTCCATGTGTGTGATCATCTTATGGTGTCGGGAGGTCCCCACCTCCTAAATGATGGGGCCACCCTGCGTCCCAAGCCCCAGTCCCCGTGGCATGAAGTTACCGGCTGAAATGTCTTCTGTTGTTATTAAGGGCCCAGTGGTTTGGTTTCGTTTGATTTTGCACTAGTTTGTGATGTAATGGGCGGGCAGATGACAAAATGCAGAAGAGCATTGAGAAGATGCTGGACCCTGTAGACTCTTGATCAAAACAGGCTCCAGGTCAATTCTTCCAACAGACTCATCGTGGATTCCCAAGGTGAACGTGAAAGATGATGTAATCACCTGCTCTGCACATCAGGAAACCTTGCACTTCTGAGCCCTTCCTCCAGATAGCACCCCACACGCAGAGACCCTGCTCTGTCTGAAGGGGACGGGGTTTGCTCTCTGTGGCTCTGAGGAGCGACCTCTGTGGACAGTCCTTAGGGAGGGGCATGCAGGGTTGGATAGAGAAAAGGGGATGGAGCTTGATGAAGCGTAAAAAAACAAACAGAGGACTGTAATGTGGATATTCATCAGTCTCTGAGTGAGCAGGAACATTCCACCTGTAAAAGCAACTGGAGAACATACCCAGATTGACTACATTAAATTTTTAAAAATCTACGTCTGTAAAACACCTTAATATTAAAAGGCCAGTGTCACCAACGTATTTATTTTTTAACAAATGTGACAGAGAAAAGGTTAATTCACTTAGTATGAGGAGTTCTCTTATATATATTTAAAACTAACAAAAAGCAATAGAAAATATGAGCAAAAAAATCAATAGGCCACTGACAAAAACCCAAAAATGCCAAAAAGAAAAAGCCTTTCATCTCATTAGCGACCAAAAGCATTGCGACTTAGGATATTCTGACTCATCCCTCAAAGTGTTGCAAAGGAGTTTTGCAGCATGGCAGACGCTACACACACCCTGCAGGTGGGAATGAAAAGAGAACCACCTGTCTGGAGACACGAGTAGAAATACGGCTCAAGAACCTGAAAGATATGGAAATCAGGTGAGTCATTCACTGCGAGTCTAGGAATGTGCCAGAGAGAAAGAAATAGATGCAGACAGAAATTTAGTTATAACAGATATGGGCATAAATTCATTTAGTGTCATTTTCATAGCTAAAAATTAAAAATTACTTAATGTCTGAGAATACAGTGACATTCTTTGATTCCTTAATAGTGGTCCCAAAGTACAATGGGACTTTCAAAATCTTAAATACTATTTGACAACATGGGACAATAATAAAAATACACAATTAGATTTAACTCAAGCACCATAATCTCTAATATGCTTGAAATACACAAATGTGACACATAGAAAATACCTATGGAAGCAGCAAAATATCTCAGCCCAGAAAAAGCATGGCGTAGCTTCCTGAGTGGAATACTTGGGGGGAGGGTCACTTAAACCCTAAATCTCGCTTTCTGTACATAAAATGGAGATTAAAACGAACAACTGCCTCCCAGAATTGTGGGCAGGAAGCATCATGAGCTGAGTGCAAAGCCCTGAATCTGCCAGCGTCTGCGTTGGCCCAGATCGCAAGCACCTTCAGCTCTGGGGGCTGCAGGGTCTCCGTCACCAGTTAACTCTACAGTTGTCGCTCAAAAGCAGCCACAGGCAAACTGAAAGCAAATGTGGAGACTGTACCAAGAAAACTTATTTATGAACACTAAAATTTGAATTTCAATTAATTGTTGCATGTCATGAAATATTCTTATTTTGACTTTCTTTTCAACCATTTAAAAATGTAGAAATCATTCCTAGCTTGGGGCTGTACAAATGCAAACACAGCCTGAAATGGTCCAGGCACTACAGTTTGTTGACCTTGATTTAAGATGTTGCCTGGAATTTATATTAGTTACTAAAATGATTATTCCATTGTTATTTGAAAAAAGGGAAGAAAACACAACATAAACCTTGATATTCTCTAATTGTAGTTGATTTTTACTTTCTTCTTTTACCTTTTTCTAGATTTTCCCATTTTTCTAAAGTAAATGTCACAAGTAATCATTTTATAATTTTAAAAAGTAAACTATGAAAGTTATGTAAACCAAGAACATCAAAATCTCTGTAAGAAAAGCTGAAAAAGAAAACAACCAATATCCCTGAGACCCACTTCGTCTCAGTGTTGACGATACTAAGAGGTCTTTGAATGTATGGGAAACAGCTCAGATACTAAATGCAAATACCACAGGAGATGCAGCAAAGGAGCCGTGTTTCCTTCAGTGGTTGAAGAAAAAATATTTATTCTGCTGGTGGACCTTATCACAGGGGTGCAGTTGGGGCTGAAGCCCTTGAACCACATTTGTGATCTCAAAACAGGGTCAAAATTTGTATTTACCAAGGAGAAGTATTCTTGCTGGAGGATACGTGTCGGTAGAAAAAGAAGCAGGTTTGAGATGGAACATCTTTTTTGTTTGCTTGTTTCTTATTTAAAGGTCTGAATGTCCTTGTTTGAGATTTCTTCTAAACTGGGCTTACAAGTCACAGAATTTGTTATTGAAATGAATGGATACACTCAGTACACAGGAGAAGAGTAGTGCAGCCTTTCTGTTATGTTATGGCCCTGATCTTTTTTACAAGAGGAGTTCAAAGATTAATTAAACTCTCCTTTTTTTTTTTTTCCAATTTACTGAAAGGGTAAGATAGACTTGGGAAGATGGTGGCCATGGTGGTGGAATAGCTTTTGAATCTCTCAGTCTACACCTACAACAGGCAGGGTGACCAGGTAGCAAAATAAAAACTGATGAGCAACTTTTGGAACAAAACTAGGGGATGTGGCACATATGTGCCCAAAGTGCCTGTGGGTGAGGACGAACCTGCAGTTCCCACAACACCTGCTGGGTGTGAGCACCCACGTGGAGGAAAGCAGAGGATGTAACAGGGTGTCTGTGAATGCTGGGAGGGCCTGTCCACCCCCTCCAGGCTTCCTCCTGGGACAGGGCACTTCTGGGGAGACTAAAGGAAATTGGGCAGGACAGACGGAGATGGGTAAAGGGGGGAGGGATCAGAGCTCCAGAGAAAAGAAGGGCAGAGCTGTGGGCCTCTGTGAACAACAGCAAGTTCTGCTACTGAAGAAAAGCAGCAGCAGAGGGAATTCCATGAAGTCAGAACTGCCCTGAGCCACACCACCTTCTCCAGTTAAGGAGAACTGAACTCACATAAATGAGCAACAAAAAGATACCAAGGCCAAATCCCAAACAAAGCTTTCATAAAAAAGGAAGGAGGAACAGAATTAAGTCCCTACAATGACAGACGAGGAGACAGAATAGCAGGCCAATTAGACCTCTAACACACTCATTCAAAGTAAGATAAAAGACACTAAGAAATGATACGGCAGGAAAAAATTAACAACATAAACCAGAATTGTAAACACACAGAAATGAAGCGAAAAAAAAGAAATAATTATAAGAAAAGAATCAGAAATAAACCATAAACTAAAAAAGTATAAAGATGAATAAACAACAGAAATAGAACGAAGTAAGAAAAGTTTTACTAATAAAAAATGTGAGATCAAAGGATTTGAAAATGACAAATACTGCAGTTAAGCAAAGAAAATTCAACCTATAAATAACAGGTGCCCAGCAAAGAAAAACCAAAGTGAGAGGAAACAGCAGAAATATTAAAAACTATAACTCAAGAAAACATTCTGATTCTTTAAAAAAAGACTACTTTACATATTCAAAGAGCACAGCATGTGTCTGATAATTTGGACCCAAATGGCCACTATCAAGACATGTTTTAGTAAATTTCCTGAGCTTAACAAAAGAAAGAACAAAAACTCTTTTTGGGGTCCAGGCAAAAATTACAAGTAATTCATAAGGGAGACAAATTATATTTTTATCATGCTTTTCAACTACGACACTTTATGCAGGAGTAAATAGAGGAACATATCTGATAAACAGGAAAAGAAAATATAAGCCCATGATTCTGCAACCAGAGAGACTTTCTGTTAGCTACCTATTCTTTGTTATCAACATGCAAATATCACAAGGAATACTATCTCTGAGTCCTTTCTGATAGATCTACTAGAAAACTAATAACAGACAACAAAAACCCCAGAGAGGCTCATGTCCTCCAGCTCAGCTCGCTGTCTGAGCTTGACTGGGCTAGCTCTTCAGCCCACTGCTCTGCATTGTGGGTGCCAGGAATTTCCTGAGTCCGAGCAGGTTGCTGCTTTTGCTAAGAGAGCACCCAAGACCCCAATTGTGTTTCCATTCACAATAAAGTGCTCTATTGCCTTTATTGATTAGCTGAGCAAATTCAGAAGGGAGTCAAGGCCAAGAGGAAACCTTCAAGATGGCAGAGGAGTAAGACGTGGCAATCACCTTCCTCCCCACAGATACATCAGAAATACATCTACATGTGGAACAGCTCCTACAGAACACCTACCAAATGCTGGCAGAAGACCTCAGATGTCCCAAAAGGACCTCTGTGCTCCGGCCGGGCATCAGGCCTGTGCCTCTGAGGTGGGAGAGTCGAGTTCAGGACATTGGTCCACCAGAGACCTCCCAGCTCCACGTAATATCAAATGGCGAGAGCTCTCCCAGAGATCTCCATCTCAACACTAAGAACCAGCTCCACTCAACGACCAGCAAGCTACAGTGCAGAACACCCTATGCCAAACAACTAGTAAGACAGGAACACAACCCCACCTATTAGCAGAGAGGCTGCCTAAAATCACAGTAAGGTCACAGACACCCCAAAACACACTCTTGGATATGGCCTTGCCCATCAGAAAGACAAGATCCAGCCTCATCCACAAGAACACAGGCACTAGTCCCCTCCACCAGGAAGCCTACACAACCCACTGAACCAACCTTACCCACTTGGGGCAGACACCAAAAACAATGGAAACTATGAACCTGCCGCCTGTGAAAAGGAGACCCCAAACACAGTAAGTTAAGCAAAATGAGAAGACAGAGAAACACACAGCAGATAAAGGAGCAAGGTAAAAACCCACCAGACCAAATAAATGAAGAGGAAATAGTCTACCTGAAAAAGAATTCAGAGTAATGATGGTAAAGATGATCCAAAGGCTTGGAAATAGAATGGAGAAAATACAAGAAATGTTTCACAAGGACCTAGAAGAACTAAAGAGCAAACAAACAATGATGAATAACACAATAAATGAAATTAAAAATTCTCTAGAAAGAATCAGTAGCAGAATAACTGAGGTAGGAGAATGGATAAGTGATGTGGAAGATAAAATAGTGGAAATAACTACCACAGAACAGAATAAAGAAAAAAGAATAAAAGAATTGAGGACAGTCACAGAAACCTCTGGGACAACATTAAATGCACCAACATTCAAATTATAGGGGTCCCAGAAGAAGAAGAGAAAAAGAAAGGGACTGAGAAAATATTTGAAGAGATGATATTGAAAACTTCCCTAACATGGGAAAGGAAAGAGTCTGTCAAGTCCAGGAAGCACAGAGAGTCCCATACAGGATAAATCCAAGGAGAAACATGCCAAGACACATACTAATCAAACTATCAAAAATTAAATACAAAGAAAAAATATTAAAAGCAGCAAGGGAAAACCAAAAAATAACATACAAGGGAATCCCCATAAGGTTAACAGCTGATCTTTCAGCAGAAACTCTGCAAGCCAGAAGGGAGGGGCAGGACATATTTAAAGTGAGGAAAGGGAAAAATTACAACCAAGATTACTCTAGCCAGCAAGGATCTCATTCAGATTCAATGGAGAAATTAAAACCCTTACAGTCAAGCAAAAGCTAAGAGAATTCAGCACCACCAAACCAGCTTTACAACAAATGCTAAAGGAACTTCTCTAGGCAGGAAACACAAGAGAAGGAAAAGACCGACAATAACAAACCCAAAACAATTAAGAAAATGGTAATAGGGACATACATATCGATACCTACCTTAAATGTAAATGGATTAAATGCTACAACCAAAAGACATAGACCGGCTGAATGGATACAAAAACAAGACCCGGATATATGCTATCTACAAGAGACCCACTTCATACCTAGGGACACATACAGACTGAAAGTGAGGGGATGGAAAAAGATATTCCATGCAAATAGAAGTCAAAAGAAAGCTGGAGTAGCAATTCTCATATCAGACAATATAGACTTTAAAATAAAGACTACTACAAGAGAGAAAGAAGGACATTACATAATGATCAAGGGATCAATACAAGAAGAAGATATAACAATTGTAAATATTGATGCACCCAACATAGGAGCACCTCAGTACATAAGGCAAATGCTAGCAGCCATAAAAGGGGAAATCGACAGTAACACAATAATAGTGAGGGACATTAACACCCCACTTTCACCAATGGACAGATCATCCTAAATGAAAATAAATAAGGAAACACAAGCTTTAAATGATACATTAAACAAGGTGGACTTAATTGATATTTATAGGCATTCCATCCAAAAACAACAAAATACACTTTCTTCTCAAGTGCTCGTGGAACATTCTCCAGGATAGATCATATCTTGGGTCACAAATCAAGCCTTAGTAAACTTAAGAAAATTGAAATTGTATCAAGTATCTTTTCCGACCACAGTGGTATGAGACTAGAAATCAATTACAGGAAAAAATCTGTAAAAAATACAAACACATAGAGGCTAAATAATACACTACTTAATAACCAAGAGATCACTGAAGAAATCAAAGAGGCAATCAAAAAATACCTAGAAACAAATGACAATGAAAACATGAAAACCCAAAACCTATGGGATGCAGCAAAAGCAGTTCTAAGAGGGAAGTTTATAGCAATACAATCCTACCTCTAGAAACAAGAAACATCTCAAGTAAACAACTTAACCTTACACCTAAAGCAATTAGAGAAAGAAGAACAAAAAACCCCCAAAGTTAGCAGAAGGAAAGAAATCATAAAGATCAGATTGGAAATAAATGAAAAAGAAATGAAGGAAACAATAGCAAAGATCAATAAAACTAAAAGCTGGTTCTTTGAGAAGATAAACAAAATTGATATACCATTAGCTAGACTCATCAAGAAAAAAAGGGAGAACACTCAGATCAATAGAATTAGAAATGAAAAAGAGAATTAACAACTGACACTGCAGAAATACAAAAGATCATGAGAGATTACTACAAGCAACTATATGCCAAAACATGGACAACCTGGAAAAAATGGACAAATTCTTAGAAAAACACAACCTTCTGAGGCTGAACCAGGAATAAATAGAAAATATAAACAGACCAATCACAAGCACTGAAATTGAGACTGATTAAAAACCTTCCAACAAACAAAAGCCCAGGAACAGATGGCTTCACAGGTGAATTCTATGAAACATTTAGAGAAGAGCTAACACCTATCCTTCTCAAACTCTTCCAAAATATAGCAGAGGGAGGAACACTCCCAAAGTCATTCTATGAGGCCAACATCACCCTGATACTGAAACCAGACAAAGATGTCACAAAGAAAGAAAATGACAGGCCAAAATCACTGATGAACATAGATGCAAAAATCCTCAACAAAATACTAGCCAGCAGAATCCAACAGCACATTAAAAGGATCATACAACATGATCAAGTGGTGTTTATCCCAGGAATGCAAGGATTCTTCAATATATGCAAATCAATCAATGTGATATACCATATTAACAAATTGAAGGAGAAAAAACATATGATCATCTTAATAGATGCAGAAAAAGCTTTCAACAAAATTCAACACCCATTTATGATAAAAACCCTCCAGAAAGTAGGCATAGAGGGAACTTACCTCAACATAATAAAGGTCATATATGACAAACCCACAGCCAACATCATACTCACTGGTGAAAAAATGAAACCACTTCCACAAAGATCAGGAACAAGACAAGGTTGTCCACTCTCACCACTATTATTCAATGTACTTTTGGATGTTTTAACCATAGCAGTCAGAGAAGAAAAAGAAATAAAGGAACCCAAATTGGAAAAGAAGAAGTAAAATGGTCACTGTTTGCAGATAACATGATACTATACATAGAGAAGCCTAAAGATACTACCAGAAAACTACTAGAGCTTATCACTGAATTTGGTAAAGTAGCAGGATACAAAATTAATGCACAGAAATCTCTTGAATTCCTATACACTAATGATGAAAAATCTGAGAGAGAAATTAAGGAAACACTCCCATTTACCACTGCAACAAACAGAATAAACTACCTAGGTATAAACCTACCTAAGGAGACAAAAGACCTGTATGCAGAAAACTATAAGACACTGATGAAAAAAATTAAAGATGATATAAACAGATGGAGAGATATACCATGTTCTTGGATTGGAAGAATCAACATTGTGAAAATGACTATACTACCCAAAGCAATCTACAGATTCAGTGCAATCCCTATCAAACTACAACTGACATATTTCACAGAACTAGAACAAAAAATTTCACAATTTGTATGGAAACACAAAAGACCCCGAATAACCAAAGCAATCTTGAGAAAGAAAAATGGAGCTGGAGGAATCAGGCTCCCAGACTTCGGGCAATACCACAAAGCTACATTAAACAAGACAGTATGGTATTGGCACTAAAACAGAAATATAGATCAATTGAACAGGATAGAAAACACAGAGATAAACCCACGCACATATGGTCACTTTATTTTTTATAAAGGAGGTAAGAACATACAATGGAGAAAAGACAGCCTCTTCAATAAGTGGTGCTGGGAAAACTGGACAGCTACATGTAAAAGAATGAAATTAGAACACTCCATAACACCACACACAAAAATAAACTCAAAATGGATTAAAGACCTAAATGTATAGCCAGACACTGTAAAACTCTTAGAGGAAAACATAGCCAGAACACTCTATGACATAAATCAGAGCAAGATCCTTTTTGACCCACCTCCTAGAGAAATGCAAATAAAAATGAAAATAAACAAATGGGACCTAATGAAACTTAAAAGTTTTTGCACAGCAAAGGAAACCATAAACAAGAGGAAAAGACAACCCTCAGAATGGGAGAAAATATTTGCAAATGAAGCAACTGACAAAGGATTAACCTCCAAAATTTACAAGCAGCTCATGCAGCTCAATATCAAAAAAACAAACAACCTGATCCAAAAATGGGCAGAAGACCTACATAGGCATTTCTCCAAAGAAGATATACAGATTGCCAACAGACACATGAAAGAATGCTCAACATCATTAATCATTAGAGAAATGCAAATCGAAACTACAATGAGGTATCACCTCACACCAGCCAGAATGGCCATCATCAAAATATCTACAAACAATAAATGCTGGAGAGGGTGTGGAGAAAAGGGAACCCTGTTGCACTGTTGGTGGGAATGTAAATTGATACAGCCACTATGGAGAACAGTATGGAGGTTCCTTAAAAAATGAAAAATAGAACTATCATACGACCCAGCAATACCACTACTGGGCATATACCCTGAGAAAACCATAATTCAAAAAGAGTCATGTACCCCAATGTTCATTTCAGCTCTATTTACAATAGCCAGGACATGGAAGCAACCTAAGTGTCCATCGACAGATGAATGGATAAAGAAGATGTGGCACATATACACAATGGAATATTACTCAGCCATAAAAAGAAACGAAATGGAGGTATTTGTAGTGAGGTGGATGGACCTAGAGTCTGTCATACAGAGTCAGAAAGAGAAAATCAAATACCGTATGCTAACACATATATATGGAATTAAAAAAAAATGGTTCTGAAGAACCTAGAGGCAGGAGAGGAGTAAAGACCCGGACGTAGAGAATGGACTTGAGGACACGGGGAGAGGGAAGGGTAAGCTGGGACGAAGTGAGAGAGTGGCATGGACAAATATACACTACCAAATGTGAAATAGATAGCTAGTGGCAAGCAGCTGCATAGCACAGGGAGATCAGCTCAGTGCTTTGTGACCACCTAGAGGGGTGGGATAGGGAGGGTGGGAGGGAGACGAAAGAGGGAGGAGGTATGTGGATATATGTATATCTGATTCACTTTGTTATAAAGCAGAAACTAGCACACCATTGTAAAGCAATTATACTCCAGTAAAGATGTTAAAAAAATAAACAAAAACCCAGAGAGGCTTTCTGTTAGGTACCTATTCTTTGTTATCGACATGCAAATACCACAAGGAATATTATGTCTCTGATCCCTTTCTGAGAGGTCTACTAGAAAACCAATAACAGACAACAAAAACCCCAGAGAGACTTTGACTTAGGACTTTGCCACGGTGTGGCAAACACCAACATGGAGCAGAGCTCCCAGAAAGCTGATCAGAGCTGAAGAGAGGAAGTTTGCACACACATCACAGCTTTCCTCACGGATTCCCCAAGGTGGTGTCACTATTACTGACAGCCTGAGGCTGGTCGTCTTTAATGTGGGACAAATAAGTGAGTAATCTGAGGTTTCTAATTACACGATGCCGTCTGTGTCTGACGAATCTAACACGATGCCCTTCCCATGGTCCTGAGTCTAGGGTGGAAATATCAGTATGAAATCCAGAGGTGACTTGCCTTTCTGTGTAAACATCGTAACACTGTTCTCTCTAGAGGCCTGGAAACACCGACTGTCAGCTGTGAGCTCCTCCAGCCCCGAGAATGGTGGTCCTGAAGTACCCTTTCCTGCTAAAAGGAACCTGGGCTTCTTGGGGAAATGTCTTATTTCCAGCCTGGAGCAGAAAATGAACAGGAGGCTGGAATATACTGCTCTGGAGGATACGAAGGGACCCATCAATGGCTCCTGGTCACGTCAGAAGGATGCAAGGGCCAGTTCAGACCAGCTCCCCTGCCAAAGATGGGGCCATGTGACTATGAAAAAGATAGCAATTTCAGTTAATGATTGCCTATCAATTATGTTTAAATCCCTGAGTTCTTAACACTATTCAAAAATGACTTTCAGGGGATGATATGGAACCAACTGATTATCTTGAAAACTCCTGGTAGTGACTAGCTATCTATCCCGCATTCCCTACTTAAAGTGTTCTGGGGGACCAAGCAATGTGTAAGGAGAAGAATCTTGTCATTGAATTTATTCCAATGAAAAAGTGAAAAAGAAAGTGGGGAAAGAATCAACAGATGAAATAAGACTTAGACGACCTAAGGAATTCAAAAGCAGGGAGCCCTGAGCTACAGCACTAGGGATGTGCACTGGGTGATAAAGGGTCAAGAAACACAGAAGTGGTTTCTATGACAACCAAGGGGAGGAGACTCCCAGGGGGGTGGGTGCTGTGTTGGGATGGGGCTTCTGGGGCAACTGGACCAGGGCTGTCATTATAGGATGTCTCCCTTGAAAGACTCGTGACACGATATGTTTATTTTAGAAGGTTTGCTCGATCAGTGTTTTATTTTACAATGAAAAGTTTAAAAATAAATTTGCAAGGCATCAATGTAGTATCATTACGTAATTATTTACTACCCAATATTATAAAAAAATTTCAACGGATAAGAGAAAATGAGTTCTGTGTTGAGCAGACACAGTCACTGATCTGCCATGACACTCAGTGGTCAGTGCAGAATGAGGCAGTGGCAGCCCTGGAGAGATGTGTGGACCACCACATGCAGAGGGTACCATGCAGCAAACCCAGGGATGTTTAGAGTTCACATGTGGAAGACTGCACTTTCTCAACTGCTGGATATTTTGTGCTTTAAATGAGGTGTCATGACTAAATTCCTAGGGATTCAATGTTTTGAAAGGGTCGTTTTTGTTTCTTTGTTTATAACCTTTCCCTATTTTGCTATTGGGTTTTCAATCTGTTCCTTCCTGATTCCCAGGGCTTTTTTGTGTGCAAGATATATTAACCCTTGTCTCTGATAGGAATTAAAAAACCCTTTTCTCGATTTGTCATTTGAGTTTGTTTATGATGTTTGTTTGTGTGTTTTACTCCCTTTGGCCATGCAGAAGTTTATTTTTTGACGGGGTTGGTAGCAGAGATATTCTGGGCGATTGGGTGTAGGCCAGGGAAGCTCTCCAAGTGTCCACCGTCAAGGATCTCTTTGTTGTCCCTTTAAAATTCGGCCTGTCCATAGTGTCCCCTGATGCAGAGGAGCTTGATGCCACCTGGGCTCCTAGAGCTCCTCAGAGCTCTGGTCATCTGAAGCCACACACATGGGCTTCCAAGTTGCATTTTGCTCTCTCTTTCTGGGACGTGTTACCTCTCAACCCCTCTGAGACCCCCCACAAGCTCCTCTCTCTTGCCCTAATGACTATCACACGCCCAGGACTGGACCTCTCCTTCTGGACATTTCTGAGTTCCCCATGCATACCTCCATTCACCCCTGTCCTTCCCAGGACAGCTTGTCTGCAGCTCCTCTGCCTTGAAAGCCTTGAAAGCCTTTATGAGCATCTCAGGTTGTGCAAGTTCTGTCTCTCTCCAAAGCCACTGAAGTGTAGTTTGGGGGATTTCTTTCTAATTTCATGCTCCTTGTTGGTGCTGTTTCTTAAAGGAGAAGGAGAAGCATTCAGAGCACCGTGCCCACCACGTTCCCACCAGAACAGACTTCAAAGTCTTCATACGTAATATTTTCTTATTACTTAGCTCCAAGTATTTTTCCAGTTTTCATTGTAATTTTGTTTTCAACATTGGCTACTTAGAAGTACATTTTTTTATTTAAAAATTGTGGAGATAATATTCTAATTATCTTTTGGTTTTAATATCTGATTGGACGTCAGACAACATACCTGCTGTGATTTCAGTCCCTTGAAATGTGTTGAGACTTGTTTAAGGCCCAGAATTATATCAATTTATGAAATCAGTCAAATCTACACCTGAAAAGAATGCCTATTGTGTCATGTTCACCATGTTCCATGTTTCTAGCAATTAAATGCTTTAACCATATGTTAAAACACTTCTACATAATGAATTTTTGTTGGTTCTATGCATCATTAAGAGTAAGGTATTAGGTGTTAAAATCTTCCACTCTGCTTGTGGATTCGTGCATTTCTCCATATAGTTTTGCCAGATTTTGCATCATAAATTTTGAGATCATGTTATGTGGTACATATTAATTACTGCTAGTATATTTACCTGATGAACTGAAACTTTGATCGCTAGAAGTGATCATCTTTATATGTACAAATGCTTGCGAACATAGAATTCTGATATTATTATAGTTATTATGGCTTTAAAAAAAAAGAACAGCCTCTTATGGTATTTATGAGGAATGTTATCGCCAAACTTCCAATTCCTTTTTTAACTCTGGCATAGAATTTTATTTGTTTGCTTTTTTTAGCCTTTAGCAAGATCCATTGATCCATTTACCTTTGCTGCAATTACTCATTATTCTTGTTTAAATCTATTATTGTATAATGTACTAGTCTGTTCCATGTCCTCTTTTTTTTTCTTATCTTCTTTGGAATATAGTGACATGTTTATCATTTTACCTCCTCCACTTTTTTCCTATTCTTTCATTATATTTTAAAATTTCTATTCTTCTGTTCTAGAAATTACACCTGCAATATATAATATAACAAAGCCTAAAGTTAATCAACACTTTTATTTTTCTCCCAGATTCTATAAAGAGCTTAGACATTTTATTTCCGTTTACCTTTCTCACAACTAATACATAATTGGTGTTGAGTATTTAATTTTACATATTTTTAAACCCTGAAGACATTATTATTATTTTACATAGTCTATAGTCATTTAGATTTCCCACAGATTTAATACTTTATTTACTCTTTATTCCTTCTTGAATCTCAGCATTCGAATCTGGAATTATTTTCAGTCTGCCTAAGATGGATCCTTTAGAATGAGCTTTAGTGGGTAATATTCCCACTGTCTTTTCTTTTTTATTTTCTCTCTCATCCCTGAAACTTTACTTTGGGTACAGAATTCAAGGTAGGAGGTAAGTTTCTCTTGGCATATTTTACGACACTCTTCCATCATGGTATTGGGAACTGTGGATCCTTTGAATGTATTCTGTGCTTTCACACCCTCCTTGGGCTGATTTTAGAATTTGCTGCTTGGTTCAGGAAGCAGTCAGTTTCTTTATACTTATTTTGTTTGGGATTCACTAGGCTTCTTGAGTATACTGATTACACTGATTTTCACCAGTTCTAGAAAGTCCTTGGTCATTACCACTTTTGAAAATTGTTTTCCCTGAGCTGCTCTTCTTCTTCTGGGATTCTGATTAAATGCATGTAGATTTCCTCTTTCGCCTTTTCTGTGTCCATCCTTTGGAAACTCCATGTTGTGTTCTGGTTGACTTTTCTTAATTTAGCTACCCTTCACTAATTCTCTCTCTTGCTGTATATAATTAGCTGGGAAGATCTTTATTGGATGTGTAATTTAGGTTCATTTGTCATTTCTAGAAGCTCTATTTTGGATATAACCTGCTTAGTCATTTTTATAATCCCTTTTTGTCACTCATAGCGGAAATTCCTTTTCTATTTTAATTTTTCCAAACATATTCTTTCAAACTTCCAGACCAAATAATTTCATTGTCTAAAACCTTCCTTTCACACCTTTCTGTCTTCAGCTCTCTTGTTGGTTTTTTTGTATTTATGTGTTTTTTCACAGATCCTTGTTTCCCTCGGTGGCCAGTCTCCTTTGAAGGATGGAGTCTCACCTTCCCACAGTCCAGGGGGCCCTCGGCAGTGGGTCTCCTTCTGAGGGGTGGTGTGGGACCCCCGGCCTCACCTACCCCTGCATCTGCAGCTGGGGCTCTGTCAGGGGGGAGCCCAGTGCAGAGAAGGGGCCACGTGCAGGACGTGCCCTCTGGCTAGACTGGTCTTAGCCAGCTTGTGCTCCAGGTGTCTGGCGGGGTTTTGCACCTGACCTTTTCTAGGTTTCTTGAGCCTCACCTCATCCATACCATGTCATCTGCTGGTCCCTCGGCCCAGGGAGAGGCTGCCTCCTGTGGTAGCTTCCTCCCTCCCTCCCTCGGACTCCAGAGCCCCCTCTCTGCTGGTGTCCACTCACCCTGTGGAGGTGCTACAGGCTGAGAGCCCTCACCAGGGGTGTGGTCCAGAGATCCCTGGACACACTCAGGCTCACATCCCCCACACAGCAGCATCCGTCCGCAGTCCACCAGCAGACCAGCTCTCTGGCCATGCCTCATGCTCGTTGAGTTTACCAAATGAGTCAGCCCCTGTCTGCGTTCCCCCCTGACGCTGAGACCTGGAGCATGCATCAAACTCCGGGGATGCTCGTTAGGGGCCGCGGGGACGGGTGGGGAGTGAGGCCCCTGCTAGGGGTGGGGATGGCGCCATGGCCCCGTCGGGAATCTCCAAACATCCTCCTCACAGTCCTGTGGTCCCTCTCCAGACCCTGGCTTCCCTTCTACCTCCCTGTGGCCCGGCCCTGCAAGCCTTCATCTGCTCTGGTGCATTTGTGTTAAAGTCTCCCCAACCCCCTATAAGATCTGTGCGAAGATCCCCATGGAATTTCCTAACAATCATGTATGATGCCCCAGCTGAAACTATTAATTCCAATATTGTTACAGGTTTGCGGGGTTACCTGCCCTGCTCACAACCAGCGCCCCGGACGTCCCCTCTTACATTTGGGCCAAGCTCATTGCCAGGGTCCTCGGCCACCTGAGGCCCAGGCCTGGCCAAGAGGTCCCAGCGCCAGTGGACAGTGTGAGGGTCTCTCACGGAGGCCAGCGGGAGACGGGGACCCACGGTCCAACTGGGAACCTGGAACAGCTCGTGTTTAACACCCTGGTCTCTATTCAGCAAAAATATTCTCCCGTAATTGTAAATTAAAATGAATAATAATAATGGTAGTATAGAAGTGCAGGAAGTGAAATTTTTCTTGAACATTTTATATTTAATCATGTCAGTTATACATAAATAAATAAAATATTGTGGTACATGAAAAGAAAAATAATGGATTAATAGTTTTTAATTACATTAATACATTTTTTGGAAAAGGGAAAATACACCTACATATTGGTCTGCCATTATAATGAATAATATAATTTTCATGATTAGCCTTAACTTCTGTAATTTTTAATGATGTTACTAGAATTGATCTTTTCAACATATTAACTTTTAATATATGTAGCCAGATGTGTCACCGTCTTCACCCTTAGTTGATCAAAGAATATTTTTCTTAATTTTAATTTTGAAAATTTTCTTTCATATGAAGCAACATATCCAAAATAGTTAAGAAAGTCTTAAACATGAGGACAAGTTTGGCAGACTTTTATTTAAAAAACATTTTTAATGCATTCTAGAAATCTCAATCCTGCCCATGATTTTGGTTTTTGAAATTGACTCTAGCAGTTTACAACTCTCTCTACAGCAGAGTAATTTCCACCAAAATAGCTTCATCTGAAAAGTCACCATAAGGTCCTCTGAAATTGGGTAATTGTAAGAAGATTTTTGGTTGTTGTTGGTTTTTTTTTTTTTTTTTTTTCCTGGCATGAAGCAGATTGAATGAAAGCAAAATGGCAGGATTGGATCAGGTGCCTGAGAACCAGTGACAGAATTGCAGAGATTCAAGTTCTCTGTCTTGTCTTTAGGCTTCCTGTGCTGTCCTTGTCACTCTGAGTTCCATGATTAAACATGCACACACAGAGTCCCAGTGGGGTCTGGGCCAGAGCTGTCTGAGAAGAGCTGAGGGCCCCGAACCCCCAAACTGAGCCTTGGAGTTGATGCCAGGCGAGGCATCCATGGTGCCAACACCGTGACTGGATTTCTCAGAACTCACCTCCACAGAGAACGTGCAGTTTATTGCAGCATAAATAATACAAACATGCTCATTTGAAGCTCACAGACCCAAAGGTAAGCAAAGCAACTCTTCAGAACTTAGACCCACCAAAGTCGTTTTTCAGGGAAGATCCTTTTATCACTGGTACTGCTTAGATTTGTGCATGGCGAAAATGGAAATCCATGACTCTGGGTTGTTTTATGGTTCTTTTCAAGTTCTTTACAGATAAGGCGCCTTATTTCCTGCCCCCAAGGTGTTCCATCACACCCCCCAACCTACCCTTGGCGGGGCTTCTAAAGTTCAGGTAAACTAAGGATTATTGTGTGCTTACTGGGTGCAGGCATGCCGCTGGGAGGCCTGATGCCTCACCTGGCATACTCTCCACACAACCTCTGTGACGTCATCGTCGCATAGTAAAGAGGATGAGGTGAGCAGAAGACAGTCACCCGCCCGGGGCACACACACGCCCGCCCATTCTTAGGGAAGGACCCCAGTCACTGCGGCCCAAACGCACATGCGCCGTCTGCATTCTGGGGCCAGAATCAGGAACACAGAGTGCGCCTTCCTGACGCATTTTCAGACTGGGTGCTGCAAAAGAGCCTTTCAGAAGAACATGTGTGGAAACACACTGATAATTTCATGTTCTAATAATTTAGAGAAATTCTGAGTTAAAAGCAAATCGTTAGAGAAACTAAGTCCTGTGTTCCTCCTGACGAAGAGGAAACTGGTGAATCAGAGAAAGTTAAGTCTGTATAGCTGGGGCCAGTTGTATTTCCCCAGGAGCTAGGATGGAGCTGTTTGGGGAACGGGGCACATTTCCAAGGCCGTGGCCTTAAGGGACAGTCTCTGAGACTCCTCAGCACAAAACCTGGACTCAAAGTCATAGCGGATAAAGAAAGTTCATTCCACATGCAAGAATAGGGTGTTTTCAAAAGACAGTTCAAATGTGTTATAAAGTAATTCTAAAGTAACTCATTGATGGCAACTTGGAAAACAGAAAAAAAAAAAAAAATGGAAAGAAAAAATAACTCACAACATCACCGGTAAGCTCTCACTGCAGATGTGCCGACCTCACTACTTGGTGTTTTCCATCAAACTGCGTGGTGCCCGCGTGCCTGGGTCAAACCAACCTGCAACGGCTTGTAGGCAATTAGGGGTCAAAAAATCAGTAGAAGGCAGTCGGGGGCACTTCTCACACACAGAGACTCTAGAATATTGGAAGTAGTCACGTGGATATCAAATGAACAACAAATGCTCATTCTACTTTTTTTAGTTGAAATAAAATAAATACATCAGGGCTGTTTCATGTAGATGCTGTTTACGTGTTGAGGGTCTCCGGGGTTAAAAAGAGCAAGAACTGGAACACAGACAGAAGCCACCGTAAAGCTGGTGGTGGCCTCTGCCCAAGTCATTTGAGATGTCCCTTTTGTACCTCCACTGGGCCGGGTGGGTGATGCGGGCAGGGCTTGGAGGGTGGATGAGGTGGGAGACTCTGCCCAGAGGTGGGTCCCTAATAGCCCAGGTAAGAAGCCAATTTGCCAGCCAAGATTTCCCTGTCCTGCAATGTGAAGGCCACAGACAGCACCTTCCTGCTGGGCCAGGGGCCCGCTGACCACTGCAGGTGGTCCCGTAATCTTCTTGGTGTTTTCAGCGTGAGGGCACAGTGCTCGTGTGCCCTTAGCATCCTAGCCTAAAACCCAGTAGAAATGAAAGATGTAGTGACAGATCGGTATGAGGTGTTTTCTCTATTGGTTCATGATTTAAATGCACTCAGTTAACCCTAGTGTAAAACGTAAAAGGGCTCCCAGAAGCCAAGCATGATTTGAAAGCAAGGCAAAACATGAACTTGCAAATAATTCAAGGAACAGTTAGCTGAGGTGGTTTTCTCTCTTTTTAGCTTAGTATTTGCATGTTGCTGTCCTTTTCTTGATCATTGATCAGCAGAGAGTGTGTAACTAGACCTTTAATGAACGTGCCGTGCACATGACGGGGCAGTGTGGGATGCACGTACAGCACAAACGGGACGACAGGAAAGCCGGGGTCTGCATCCTGGAAGCGGGATATGTGAGTGCCCTGGGTTTGAGGTGCTTGTACTGCCCTGATTTAAATGAGATTCCCTGATTTAAACTTTAGCCCCCATCACCGTGCAGAGGAGAGCCAGGTCCTGGTTTTGTCTAAAGCAGGTGAACAAAGTGTCTGCAGTGGATTTCTTTCAGATTAACAACCATGAAAAATGGCCCTGGTCATTCCCAGAGGCTAAGTGTCCTCCTGCCATCGGGCCTCAACACACAGACCTCCAGGCCTCTCTCCAGGTCCTGGCCCTCATCCCATCCTCATTCAGTGCTGGTTTGTAGCCCACTGCCAGGGCTGGGCTGGGACGTGGGAGGTGGACCCCTCACTGAGGGGCGATCGTCAGGTCCCCAGGGCATGCGCCTCAGGGAGCTGCTTGGAGCCGGGGGACGCCACGCTCGAGCAGGGTCCACTGACCCAGCCCCACAGCCATGCCCTGTCATTTACCTGGCCCTTCGTGAGTATCTGGAGGGGGAGAAAGAACCCCGGGTCTGTGCCACTGGGGGTTGTCCCGGCCAACACTGCCGCTGACTCGGAATAACTTAAGAAAAGGGAAAGGCACTTGGGCTGGGTCTAAGCTCGCCCTCAGGATCCACCTGAGACTGGAGAGACACCTAGAGGCTCAGACAAGGTGAAGCCACAGGGCTCCTCAAGTTAGGGCACGTCTGCTGGTCAGGCCCCCAGGACCCTCGGCACTTGGTTCTTGACTCAGAAGGGACCTCGGTGGTTAGTGCCCAAGGGTCCTGGTGGCCAAGCCTCACCTCCTCAAGACAGGGACTCAGGAGCAGACACACCTGGCTGACACCTGTGCCGGCTGCCTCCCCCCCCCCGGGGAGGCCACCCCACACCCTGCAGCTCCTGTGATGTGGGTGGAGGTCTGCTTCCCCTTGCCCCACCTGCACCTCGAATGGGAAGGGGCTTCAGCCTCTCCTACCGAACCCTGAGCAGCATGCATCTTCTTCATAAAGCCCCTGATGCTTCGCTTATTTACTTTAACGGCAGTAAGATCCAGACTTGCGGCTTCCAGCTGGCATGCAGGACCTTGGAAGTCCCCATGCCCATCCTTACAAGGAGAAGAAAGCTGAACACACTGAAAGTCAGCGAGTCTTCTTAGGTCCCTGAGAGAAGTGAGGTCGCAGGGCAAACCACCGCCCTCAGATTTGAGAGACGGGCGGGCAGGTGCAGCGAATCAGAACTTGCTGGAGCAGGAGCCTCCCTGGGAACCAGGACCGCAGGGCAGCGGGGCAGCCTGAGTTGCGACTGTGGGGCAGCTGGAAGCCCAGTGCGGATAACTGAGTGGTGAAGCTCAGGGCTCCGGCACTGGGTGGGCACCCCACTTCCGTGAGGTTTCCCTCCAGGGGCTCCACCTGGTCCTCACAGGGCAGGTCAGACAACAAGCTCCTCCAGCTTCTGGGAGCTGGAAGGGAAGGGAATCATTTTGAAATAGGCCAGAGTGCTCTGTCTCCATCAGAGGGCTGGCCTTGGGAGGGGGTGTCTAACCAGAACCTGACCTGCTGGGATTTATCAGAGCCCAGCTGACCTGGGGAGGGAAGTGCCACCTCCAGCCCCTCCAACTCTCCTGTCCCCGCTAAGGGGAAAACAAAACAAATCACACACAACCTAAAGCACTTTGTGAAGCTGCAGCTGGGCACTCGACTCACTGGAAGGCTGAGACCAATCCCAGGACTAGAACCCCCCAACCACCACCAGGGCAGCAGAGCTCCTGTGCAGAACAGGATGGGGATGAGGGCTGCCAGCACAGACCTTATGCACGGCAGCAAGATTCTGCACTTCTTATTGATGGAAAGTTCAAACTATCTGACTTTGTTTTTCAGTGAATAGTCTTATTTAGCAATTTTATCTGATGTGTTTAAATGTTCCTGATTTTGTGTCTTTCTTACATCGTTCCCTGAATTAGAAAGAGTATAAGTTACTGCCACCTTTCCAGGGACAATTATGAGCTGATACCATCAAAAACATTATTTGTGCTTTACCCATATACTAGGAAAGCCTATGACCATTTCCCATAAATGGCTAAAATAGGTAGGATTTTTTACCTCTTTGCCAGAAGGGAAAACATAATCAAATAGATCTGGTTATTGACAGAAGATTACTTTAGCATTGCTTAAGCTGTGGGTACGTGTGCTCATGTAAGTGACTTAATGAATTGTCATTTCAGAATCAATTTATGGAGTGGAGGAGCGCTGACCTGGAACAGCCTCCCGCTTTGCCCCCACCTCCCCTGGGGGACCCGCCAACCATGCCTCTCTCATGGCTTCAGCCTCCTTTGTTTTGTGAGAGGCGTTTATGGATGAAAAATAGCAAACAGAGGTTGACTCTGCACCCCCAGCCTGGACTCCAGCTACAGGAGCTGGTGAGGAGATGGATTAAGGGAGGCTGTTACCTGGGCCCCCATGAGTTGGTCCACTTTCTGAAGGGCGGATGCACCCCTGTGGGGCGGTGCTCACATGGCGCCTGGGGCTCCAGGACAACAGTCAGGGGACTGAGGCCCATTTCAGACCAGGACGCAGATTCCCTGATTCCGATGTGCACTATAGTCTTCAGCTCCAGTGTGTGGCTCTCCACTTGGGGTGTTTATTATCTTTGCAGATTTGGGGGCTCCACCCCCAGACCTATAAAACTGGGCAGATTTTCTAGGGTTGGGGCCAAGTATTTTCAGCGATTCTTACAATCGCTAGCATTTGAAAACAACTCCAAGAAGAGCTTCTATCTCCCAAACCTTCCCTGACATCTGTTGGAGATGTCTGAATTTCAGGTAAGCTCACGTTCCAGAGGCAGCTACCCACAGGCTCCCTGTGATGGAGGGAGAGACAAACCACTGGGAACAGTGCTCCCAACTCTTAGTAGTCCCTCCTTCTGCTCCAGGACCTCAGAGCCCCAATCTCTGTCTCTGTCTCTCCTGAGCAAGGGTAAAATTTCTTGAATCTACTGAATGTGAAATCTCAACTACATCCTTACTGATCTTGGATCTGTGGTTTCATGTCTGTCATTAACAGTAGAATGTTCTTGGCCATTATTATTTCAAATATTTATTCTGCTCCATTCTCTCTTTCTTCTCCTTCTGGTATTCCAATTATAGATGTTATGTCTTTTGAAAATTTCCCTCAGTTTCTGGATGTTGTGTATTGTGTGTGTGTGATTTTCTTTTCCCTGTTCTTTTTTTTCTTTTGCATTTCAGTTTGGGAAGTTTCTATTTCCCTCTCTTCAAGTTCACCAATTCTTTCCTCAACAATGTCAAATGTACTGATGAGCTTTCTTAATTTCTATTACAATATTTTGGATTTCTATCATTTTCTTTTGGGTTTTTCTCAGAATCTCAATCACTCTGCTTACTTTACCCATTTGTTTTCCATGCTTTCTACCTTTCCCATTAGAGCTCTTAGGTTATTATGAATAGTTATTTAAATTCCCTGCCTGAAGTGTCCATCATTTGTGTTATATCTGAGTCTGGTTTTGATCCTTAATTTGTCTTTTCAGACTAGGTTTTTTCTCACCTTTTGGAATGCCTTGTAATTTTTGGTTTAAAGCCAGACATCTTACTACATCTGAGGAAGTAGACTCTAGAGTGGCTCCAGTCAATGTGGCGGGAGTTGGTCTGTATGTAAGGTCGTCTCCAGCCACGGGTACCAGGGAGTTCACGTTCATCTTGTCCTTGCTTTGTCCCTCATGACCTTGGGCTCCCCTGGAGCTCCTCCTTGGAGAACTTCTGCAGCTCCTTTGGTGCAGCCGTTCTTGTACTGGGGCCGTGTTGAGGCTAGTAAGACTTGGAGAGGGAAGTGTCTTCCTGTGGACTGGGGTCCCTGGGTGTGGCATTCACAGAGGTTTCCTCTTGGATTGCTTCTTTTTCCCCCATTGGTTGAGACCAGAAGACTCGAGGGAGCAGGAGGAGAGGAGCACTGTCCTGTTGACTTGGGACAGATGCTGGGGAAAGGCTTCCCCTTTGTTGTAGAGAACTGGGCATATTTCACATCAGCTGCCCTTCCCCTCCCACTGCTGGAGCCATGAGGGCATCTTTCTCAGATCTTCACCTGCAAATAAAGCCAGTGGAAGTGTGGGGGTCCGCTAAGCCCCCAGCCCCCAGGAGTTTCTCCCTGTCACATGGCTCATACTCAGCTGCCAGCAGCTGATCAAATTCACCCTCTAATTGTTCCCACCAGCCTGTGACTCCAGCAGCTTCTGCCTCAGGTAAGCAGGTCCTGGTGGTATCTCTGTGGACTTCCCTGTCCCTCAAGATTTCAGAACTGCCAACTCAGATCCCTAAAGAATCTAAGAAAAGTCATTGATTTTCAGGCTTTCCAGCATTTTCTGGTTGTAAGGACAGGGTTGAAAACTTCCATGCTTTTTATATGTCAGAGCTAAATTTAGAAGCCCCTCCACCCAGTGCGTTAGTTGTTTTCTGTGGTAGACTTGAGCTATTCCACCATCACAAAAAGCAGAAACTTCTGGTCACTCCACCTAATAAATAGTAATACCAGGATATAGAATAAAATATTTTCCTTAGCCAAGAAAGGAAGAAATGTCATCTGCTATGTACCACCATTCTTAAAACCATCTCTGGTTAATATTTGATTCTGAGATCCCACTGATGAGGATAAGCTTCCCTTGGACAGGAGGAATCTTAACACAGATCTTGAGTTTGGTGCCCATATCCTGTGCCAAAGTGTGTGTGAGGTCCACACAGGCTTCTGGAAGTCCATACCTACAACGCCTGATGGAGCCCTTGCTTCTTTGTTACCTGAACCTCTTAATCATTATTCTGGGGGAGGCTAAGCTTGCTGGGTTCACAACCAGCAAGCTTGCTGTGTTCATCAACACATCTGATGATGTGTTTATTCATTAGAAATGGAAAGAAGGTTGTCAGACATTGATTTCCTTGGACATGCGCTGACATAGCTAATAAACACAATAATGCCTTGTATTTGTGCATGACTGGAGAATTGAATGAGCATTTCTACCTGCCTTATGTCACTTGGGTCTTAAAATAACCCAACAAGATTGGACATCCCGAGGCTGAGGTGGCCGCGTGTTTTGCTCACTGACCTGCACCTGGCCTGGCGGGAGGTCCAGCCCAGAGACAGCAGGTCCCAGTTTGAAATCAACATGCTCTATGAGCGAGGAAACAGCTCCATTCTGTGGCCTCCTCCCAAGCACAGGTGTGCTGGCTCCTCTTCCCCCCAGGGCGACACAGGCAACATGCGGGCCTCCAATGGGTGAGAAGCGCCCCCCAGCCCCTCCCAACAACTAACAAGAATGAGATGGAGGTTGGAGGGGTGGGGGCATTTCTGGGCAGATGGGAACTCTTGCCCCTCCTACCCGACCTGGGTGGAGCCTCACTGCTCCTTCGAGAACAGACTAGCTCTGGGGTCTCAGCAGCCTGGAGGGGTGGGCAGGTGTGCTGTCCTGTGGAGCCCAGGCTCCTTCTGGAACCACCTTCTACCACAGGAGGAGCCGGTGACGAGCCTCTGGGGAGACGTCTTTGGAGCTGGACCCTCCAGCTGCACCGTCGAAGGTAGATGCAGCCAGCCTGACTCCCAGCGCTGGCCCTGAGAGAGGAAAACTCTGTGAGACTCACAGTGACCTAGGAGAAGCCTGTCTCGGGGGTGCACCAGCTAGTGGAGAAAGAAGCAACCCCATGGGAGAGGTGTCACCCAACATTAGCTGAGCCAAGACGGTGACGGCAGAAGGTGTGGACCACCCCCGCCCCGCCCGGAGCAACAGCTCAGGGTTGGCACCACTCCCCTCAGTGCAGGGCCTCCCGAGGACCCTGACCACTCCATTTCCCATCGCCCCCCATGCCTGCATGGGCAGTAAGAGGAGTCCCCGCCGTGGCCTTGACTCTGCCTGTGTCTCCTCGGGGCGTCCAGAACAGCTGCCCTGAGCAGTCTCCATGTCACCAGAAGGCGCCCATAGGGAGAGTTTCTTGGGTTCTAGAAGAAACACTGCTGCATAATTCTAGCTAAGGTGCACGATTGCCAGAGCCTGAAGAACTTAGGCTTTCACCCACAATCGGTCCCTTGAGTTTCCTTTCAAAATGAGACCTCTTTTCACTCACAGAGATTTGCATTTTTTTTTTTTCATGTAATGTCTGAAACATTTATATTAACATATTTCCATACATATTTCCATACAAATACAAATATAAGATTTTTAGAAATTTCATGTAATGTCTGAAACATTTATATTAACATATTTCCATACATATTTCCATACAAATACAAATATAAGATTTTTAGAAATTTCATGTAATGTCTGAAACATTTATATTAACATATTTCCATACATATTTCCATACAAATACAAATATAAGATTTTTAGAAATTTCATGTAATGTCTGAAACATTTATATTAACATATTTCCATACAAATAACCCAATGAAAGTTTAGTATTAGTTGTTTTGTTTGTTTTTTTATACTGCAGGTTCTTATTAGGCATCAGTTTTATACACATCAGTGTATACATGTCTATCCCAATCGCCCAATTCAGCACATCACCATCCCCACCTCATCGCAGTTTTCCCCCCTTGGTGTCCATATGTCCATTCTCTACATCTGTGTCTCAACTTCTGCCCTGCAAACTGGCTCATCTGTACCATTTTTCTACGTTCCACATACATGCATTAACATACGATATTTGTTTTTCTCTTTCTGACTTACTTCACTCTGTATGACAGTCTCTAGATCCATCCACTTCTCAACAAATGACTCAATTTCGTTCCTTTTTATGGCTGAATAATATTCCATCGTATATATGTACCACAACTTCTTTATCCATTCGTCTGTTGATGGGCATTTAGGTTGCTTCCATGACCTGGCTATTGTAAATAGTGCTGCAATGAACATTCGGGTGCACGTGTCTTTTTGAATTATGGTTTTCTCTGGGTATATGCCCAGTAGTGGGATTGCTGGGTCATATGGTAATTCTATTTTTAGTTTTTTAAGGAACCTCCATATTGTTCTCCAGATTGGCTGTATCAATTTACATTCCCACCAACAGTGCAAGAGGGTTCCCTTTTCTCCACACCCTCTCCAGCATTTGTTGTTTGTAGATTTTCTGATGATGCCCATTCTAACAGGAGTGAGGTGATACCTCATTGTAGTTTTGATTTGCATTTCTCTAATAATTAGTGATGTTGAGCATCTTTTCATGTGCTTCGTGGCCGTCTGTATGTCTTCTTTGGAGAAATGTCTATTTAGGTCTTCTGCCCATTTTTGGATTGGGGTGTTTGTTTCTTTGATATTGAGCTGAATGAGCTGTTTATATATTTTGGAGATTAATCCTTTGTCCGTTGATTCATTTGCAAATATTTTCTCCCATTCTGAGGGTTGTCTTTTCGTCTTGTTTATGGTTTCCTTTGCTGTGCAAAAGCTTTGAAGTTTCATTAGGTCCCACTTGTTTATTTTTGTTTTTATTTCCATTACTCTAGGAGGTGGATCGAAAAAGATCTTGCTGTGATTTATGTCAAAGAGTGTTCTTCCTATGTTTTCCTCTAAGAGTTTTATAGTGTCCAGTCTTATATTTAGGTCTCTAATCCATTTTGAGTTTATTTTTGTGTATGGTGTTAGGGAGTATTCTAATTTCATTCTTTTACATGTGGCTGTCCAGTTTTCCCAGCACCACTTATTGAAGAGACTGTCTTTTCTCCATTGTATATCTTTGCCTCCTTTGTCATAGATTAGTTGACCATAGGTGCATGGGTTAATCTCTGGGCTTTCTATCTTGTTCCATTGATCTATGTTTCTGTTTTTGTGCCAGTACCATATTGTCTTGATTACTGTAGCTTTGTAGTATAGTCTGAAGTCAGGGAGTCTGATTCCTCCAGCTCCATTTTTTTGCCTCAAGACTGCTTTGGCTATTCGGGGTCTTTTGTGTCTCCATACAAATTTTAAGATGATTTGTTCTAGCTCCGTAAAAAATGCCATTGGTAATTTGATAGGGATTGCATTGAATCTGTAGATTGCTTTGGGTAGTATACTCATTTTCAAAATGTTGATTCTTCCAATCCAAGAACATAGTATATCTCTCCATCTGTTGGTATCATCTTTAATTTCTTTCATCAGTGTCTTATAGTTTTCTGCATACAGGTCTTTTGTCTCCTTAGGTAGGTTTATTCCTAGGTATTTTATTCTTTTTGTTGCAATGGTAAATGGGAGTGTTTCCATAATTTCTCTTTCAGATTTTTCATCATTAGTGTATAGGAATGCAAGAGATTTCTGTGCATTAATTTTGTAACCTGCAACTTTACCATATTCATTAATTAGCTCTAGCAGTTTTCTGGTGGCAGTTTTAGGATTCTCTATGTATAGTATCATGTCATCCGCAAACAGTGACAGTTTTACTTCTTCTTTTCCAATTTGTATTCCTTTTATTTCTTTTTCTTCTCTGATTGCCGTGGCTAGGACTTCCAGAACTATGTTGAATAATAGTGGTGAGAGTGGACATCCTTGTCTCGTTCCTGATCTTAGAGGAAATGCTTTCAGTTTTTCACCATTGAGAATGATGTTTGCTGTGGGTTTGTCATATATGGCCTTTATTATGTTGAGGTAGGTTCCCTCTATGCCCACTTTCTGGAGAGTTTTTATCATAAATGGGTGTTGAATTTTGTCAAAAGCTTTTTCTGCATCTATTGAGATGATCATATGGTTTTTATTCTTCAATTTGTTAATATGGTGTATCACATTGATTGATTTGCGTATGTTGAAGAATCCTTGCATCCCTGGGATAAATCCCACTTGATCGTGGTGTATGATCCTTTTAATGTGTTGTTGGATTCTGTTTGCTAGTATTTTGTTGAGGATTTTTGCATCTATATTCATCAGTGATATTGGTCTGTAATTTTCTTTTTTTGTAGTGTCTTTGTCTGGTTTTGGTATCAGGGTGATGGTGGCCTCATAGAATGAGTTTGGGAGAGTTCCTTCCTCTGCAATTTTTTGGAAGAGTTTGAGAAGGATGGGTGTTAGCTCTTCTCTAAATGTTTGATAGAATTCACCTGTGAAGCCATCTGGTCCTGGACTTTTGTTTGTTGGAAGATTTTTAATCACAGTTTCAATTTCATTACTTGTGATTGGTCTGTTGATATTTTCTGTTTCTTCCTGATTCAGTCTTGGAAGGTTATACCTTTCTAAGAATTTGTCCATTTCTTCCAGGTTGTCCATTTTATTGGCATAAAGTTGCTTGTAGTAGTCTCTTAGGATGTTTTGTATTTCTGTGGTGTCTGTTGTAACTTCTCCTTTTTCATTTCTGATTTTATTGATTTGAGTCCTCTCCCTCTTTTTCTTGATGAGTCTGGCTAATGGCTTATCAATTTTGTTTATCTTCTCAAAGAACCAACTTTTAGTTTTATTGATCTTTGCTATTGTTTTCTTTGTTTCTATTTCATTTATTTCTGCTCTGATCTTTATGATTTCTTTCCTTCTGCTAACTTTGGGTTTTGTTTGTTCTTCTTTCTCTAGTTTCTTTAGGTGTAAAGTTAGATTGTTTACTTGAGATTTTTCTTGTTTCTTTAGGTAGGCTTGTATAACTATAAACTTCCCTCTTAGAACCGCTTTTGCTGCATCCCATAGGTTTTGGGTCGTCGTGTTTTCATTGTCATTTGTCTCTAGGTATTTTTTTATTTCCTGTTTGATTTCTTCAGTGATCTCTTGGTTATTTAGTAACGTATTGTTTAGCCTCCATGTGTTTGTCTTTTTTACGTTTTTTTCCCTGTAATTCATTTCTAATCTCATAGCGTTGTGGTCAGAAAAGATGCTTGATATGATTTCAATTTTCTTAAATTTACTGAGGCTTGATTTGTGACCCAAGATGTGATCTATCCTGGAGAATGTTCCGTGTGCACTTGAGAAAAACGTGTAATCTGCCGTTTTTGGATGGAATGTCCTATATATATCAATTAAATCTATCTGGTCTATTGTGTCATTTAAAGCTTCTGTTTCCTTATTTATTTTCATTTTGGATGATCTGTCCATTGGTGTAAGTGAGGTGTTAAAGTCCCCCACTATTATTGTGTTACTGTCGATTTCCTCTTTTATAGCTGTTAGCAGTTGCCTTATGTATTGAGGTGCTCCTATGTTGGGTGCATATATATTTATAATTGTTATATCTTCTTCTTGGATTGATCCCTGGATCATTATGTAGTGTCCTTCCTTGTCTCTTGTAACATTCTTTATTTTAAAGTCTATTTTATCTGATATGAGTATAGCTACTCCAGCTTTCTTTTGATTTCCATTTGCATGGAATATCTTTTTCCATCCCCTCACTTTCAGTCTGTATGTGTCCCTAGGTCTGAAGTGGGTCTCTTGTAGACAGCATATATATTGGTCTTGTTTTTGTATCCATTCAGCCAGTCTATGTCTTTTGGTTGGGGCATTTAATCCATTCACGTTTAAGGTAATTATCGATATGTATGTTCCTATGACCATTTTCTTAATTGTTTTGGGTTTGTTTTTGTAGGTCCTTTTCTTCTCTTGTGTTTCCCACTTAGAGAAGTTCCTTTAGCATTTGTTGTAGAGCTGGTTTGGTGGTGCTGAATTCTCTTAGCTTTTGCTTGTCTGTAAAGCTTTTGATTTCTCCATCAAATCTAAATGAGATCCTTGCTGGGTAGAGTAATCTTGGTTGTAGGTTCTTCCCTTTCATCACTTTAAGTATTTCATGCCACTCCCTTCTGGCTTGCAGAGTTTCTGCTGAGAAATCAGCTGTTAACCTTATGGGGGTTCCCTTGTATGTTATTTGTCGTTTTTCCCTTGATGCTTTCAATAATTTTTCTTTGTCTTTAATTTTTGCCACTTTGATTACTATGTGTCTCGGCGTGTTTCTCCTTGGGTTTATTCTGTATGGGACTCTCTGCGCTTCCTGGACTTGGGTGGCTATTTCCTTTCCCATGTTAGGGAAGTTTTCAATTATAATCTCTTCAAATATTTTCTCTGGTCCTTTCTCTCTCTCTTCTCCTTCTGGGACCCCTATAATGCGAATGTTGTTGCGTTTAATGTTGTCCCAGAGGTCTCTTAGGCTGTCTTCATTTCTTTTTATTCTTTTTTCTTTAGTCTGTTCCGCAGCAGTGAATTCCACCATTCTGTCTTCCAGGTCACTTATCCGTTCTTCTGCCTCAGTTATTCTGCTATTGATTCCTTCTAGTGTAGTTTTCATTTCAGTTATTGTATTGGTCATCTCTGTTTGTTTGTTCTTTAATTCTTCTAGGTCTTTGTTAATCATTTCTTGCATCTTCTCAATCTTTGCCTCCATTCTTATTCCGAGGTCCTGGATCATCTTCACTATCATTATTCTGAATTCTTTTTCTGGAAGGTTGCCTATCTCCACTTCATTTAGTTGTTTTTCTGGGGTTTTTTCTTGTTCCTTCATCTGGTACATAGCCCTCTGCCTTTTCATCTTCTCTGTCTTTCTGTAACTGTGGTTTTTGGTCCACAGGCTGCAGGATTGTAGTTTTTCTTGCTTCTGTTGTCTGCCCTCTGGTGGTTGAGGCTATCTAAGAAGCTTGATGGGAGGCTCTGGTGGTGGGTAGAGATGACTGTTGCTGTGGCGGTCAGAGCTCAGTAAAACCTTAATCCACTTGACTGTTGATGGGTGGGGCTGGGTTCCCTCCCTGTTGCTGTGGCGATCAGAGCCCAGTAAAACCTTAATCCACTTGACTGTTGATGGGTGGGGCTGGGTTCCCTCCCTGTTGGTTGTTTTGCCTGAGGCAACCCAACACTGGAGCCTACCCGTGCTCTTTGGTGGGGTTAATGGCAGACTCTGGGAGGGCTCACGCCAAGGAGAACTTCCCAGGACCTCTGCTGCCAGTGTCCTTATCCCCACGGTGAAACAGAGCCACCACTCGCCTCTGCAGGAGACCCCCCAACACCAGCAGGTACGTCTGGTTCAGTCTCCCCCAGGGTCACTGCTCCTTCCCCTGGGTCCCGATGCACACATTACTTTGTGTGTGCCCTCCAAGAGTGGGGTCTCTGTTTCCCCCAGTCCTGTCACAGTCCTGCAATCAATTCCCACTAGACTTCAAAGTCTGATTCTCTAGGAATTCCTCCTCCCGTTGCCGGACCCCCAGGTTGGGAAGTCTGACGTGGGGCTCAGAACCTTCACTCCAGTGGGTGGACTTCTGTGGTATAAGTGTTCGCCAGTCTGTGAGTCACCCACCCAGCAGTTATGGGATTTGATTTTACTCTGATTGCGCCCCTCCTACCGTCTCACTGTGGCTTCTCCTCTGTCCTTGGACGTGGGGTGTCCTCCTTGGTGAAGTCCAGGGTCTTTCTGTCAATGATTGTCCAGCAGCCAGTTGTGATTCTGGTGCTCTCGCAAGAGGGAGTGAGAGCACGTCCTTCTACTCCGCCATCTTGGTTAATCTCCCTCGAGATTTGCATTTTTAGTGGATAACTGGTTTCCAGCTGCATGGCTGCTGTGGGCGGCTTCCGGGCGGAAACCCAAGGAGACAAGTTGGAGTGCCACTGGCAATGTCCCTGGACTCCGTTTCCTACAGACACGTCTGAAAGACAGTCACAGGGCGTCAACAAGTGCCTGCGTATTTAAAGAAAATATGATGATTTTTCTTTAAATATTTAATAAACACATCATGATATACTTGGAAGTAATTGAAGAGACCCAAGGACATGACCAAGGTTCCAAGATTTCATATGATATGAATCAATACTCTGAAAATAAAGTCTCCTTGTTATAAAAAAGGACAATAAACAATCAACAACAAAACCCGAACCCAAGCTTGCCCTTACATTTTCTGGTGAGCAGTATTTGACATTGATGATCAGGAAAACCTCAAACGCCCAAAGCAACATCCACTGCCAGGTAGAAACTGAGCTGGGGAGATGCAGGGGATATAAATATAGGTAATAGCCAAACACAGGGGCTTTTGTTGAGTCCATCACTGCGGGGAATCCATCAGGTGCAGCCACCCTAGGAACTCAAGTGCCGGGTCCCCAGCCCGGGCTGGCAACTGAACCAAACGTCTCCTCCGTATGTCTGTCCATCTGCCGTTTGCATTTCCTTCCCCAGCCTCCCTGCCCTGCCTCCTGCAGTTTCCGTGGTATCTGCTCAGCCCACCTTCTTATCTCTCTAAGGATGACATTTTGGGAATTGAGTTTCTGGGGCCGCCAGTGCAGGGAGTGGCAGGTAGAGCTGTGGTCTGTGCGGAGGATCCTGCACCCTCCCTGGGCCCCTGGTGTCTGGGATGAAGGGACCAGAAGTCCAGGGCTGGTCAAAGTCACCACACATTTCCTCTGGCTGGAGAAAACGGAGTTGGGCTGCCTGTGCCTTGCTTTCTTCTAAAATGGAAATTATTGCCGATGAGCTCACAGTAAAGAAACCTCAGCAACATGTGCAACAAATTAGTAAAATAAATGTGTACTTAAGTATTAATGAAATAAATATTCAGCAGGTTATTTGGGATATTTGTTCTATCCTCAAATGTTTAAAAAATAATGAGAGGTTTATTAAAACTTTAAACTATGACTCAGTATAAGGGTTTTCACAATGTACCTTTCTTCCTAAATTCAGAAAAGAAGGGATTTGTGTTCTAAAGATGGGTGAGCCAACCGACAGAATGGAAGCTGGAGACGGAGGTCCTGGATAGGATGGGGGGAGATGCCCAGATCTGCAAGGATCCGCTGTCCAGCCACGGTTGGGTCCCTGGCTCAGAAAGCGCTCCAGCTATGAGGCAAAGGATTTGGAACAGGGAACGAGGGCCCATAAGATCGCTGGATCAGAATCGAATCCGATCCCAGAGCAACACGGCAGAAACTGCCCCTGAGGGGCTGCCTCTCTGCACAGCTGGGGACTGCAGGAGACCCTCCCCAGCCCTGAAGAAGGGCCCCGGGAGCCGCCCTTGCCAGCCCCTGGCGACAGGAAAGCCGCAGCCCTGTGCCCGCAGCTGCTGATGAGCCAAGCCTGAGGGTCTGCACCCACAAGCAGACAGACCACCCGTCAGCCTCACCCGCCCTGCCTGAGTCTGAGGCAGCCCTGGCCAGGGTCCCGCTCAGACACAGCTCCTTGCAGAGCCTGGAGAAGCCCCCAGAGGCTCCTGGACCAGTCCCCGCAGCCCGTGTTCCCAAGCGGGGAGCTCGCTGGCCCCGGGGGCTGAGATGGGGCCTTTTCACACTGGCACGGCTATGTCTAGTTTATGTCCCGGCCGTGACCCACCTGGGGGCCATGGCAGCGTCTGCTCCCACCAGGAGGAGACCCTCAGCTCCACCTGCGAGCCTTGCCACGTCCCGGATGGTGGCAGAGAGTGAGGTGCTCGGATGCGACACTCCCCTCAGCCCTGGCAGGCCGGGGCGGGAAGTCGTTCACGCGTGTTCCTGCTGCCTTGGGACTCCCAGGTCCCCCCGGGAACCCAAGAGCCCAGGCACTCAGGGAAGCCAGCTCCTTATCTGTTTGAAAACTGCTTCTCCCAGTCACGGAAAGCAAGCCCCCAGCGGGCACATGCAGTAACGCCATGCACACACATATGCACACCCATGCACACGCATGCACACACACATGCACACACGCACACACAGGCAACACATGCACACACGCACACACCCTTCGTGCTGTTCACTTATTCAAAAGTAAATTGTGCTCTGCTGATGTGTGAGCATTCTTCTTTTCTTTTTCTTTATTTTTCTTCTCTCTCTTTTTTTTGGGGAGGGGCATGAAGTGTTTCCATCCATTTAAAAACCAATAAAGTGAGGGGAAATTCAGAAAGGCACAGTACACCCCCTAATGCAACAGCTGCATCAGGGCAAGCCTTCTGTAGCAGCTTTAAATGGTGTTAATTTTTAAAAAATAGATTCTGTGGGCTATAAAATTATTATTTTTTGTTTGGGGAAACATTGTAGAGGCAACATGTGTCCGTCACGTTGGTGTGAAACCTTCAGACAAGACTTTCAAAAACACTCTGCGAACATAGGAGACCCGTTTTTCTGTCTAAAAAAATAAGAAAGAAAACAGTGAAATAAGATGAAAAGTGGCATTCACGTCCCTAACCTTCAGCATCCCCACTCACCTGGAGAGCCCCTCTACCCATAATGCACTAAGTGGATGATTAAAAAGAAATGGGGGTTTAACTGCGGGTAAGCGTGGGGTCCCCAGAGCTTTGCAGAGCATTGAACCGTGCGTCTACAGCTGTCTCCACACAAGCCCGACATTCTTTATTTATTTGTTATGAAATATTTATGGGTGTTATGAAAGGTTTAAAATAATGTGTCTGTCGCTCTCTCCCCTTTCTCTTTCCCTCTTGCCCGCGCACGGCTTCTAATGCATAAATCATTCGGGGCTCTGGACAGTGGGGCTGCACATTAGGTGGGTGTATCTGCTGTATCACATTTTTTCTGCCTGAGAGAAAATATCATTCCTAGTAATTTTCTACACTTATACAATCAGCGTTGACAGTAAATAATTGATGTATGAATTTAGGACTAAACTCCAACACAATATGACTTTATGTCAAGGGTGACTCCCAGCAGGTTTTGAGCTAAATCATCTTGCAAAATGGGTTCTTTCAGTGGGAGAAAAAAAGCGTTTTGAAATTATTTTAATGGAAAAACGGGACCTCTGTGCAGCTCTTCTTTTGATGAGGTCTTGCTTTTCATGGCTGGTAATAAAACTGAGCAACCCACCCATTATGAGATTGGAAATGTTTCATTTGTGATCACAAATGGATTTTTTTAAGACCGACACAGCTGTTTTTATTCTGTTTATCCTTTTTTCTTTTCCTTTTTTTCTCTCCTTTTTTTGGGGGGCTTGTGTGTGTGTGTGTGTGTGTGTGTGTGTGTGTGTGTGATTGCGTTTGTATGTGGTAGGCTGCCCTCTGCTTTTCATCCTAGTATCTTCCGTAGAAAGTACAATTATGATTTACATTACAAGCTGGGTATATCTGTGACTTAAAGATACATAACTAGCAGAAAGACCTCAGATAAAGGATTTTACATTCCCTCCCATCCCTGCAATTTAAATCCTTTACATCATGAAAAGGAAATGGTTACTGCAGACCAGGAGGGGGAAGAGCGGGTGTCGGGGAGAGAAAACTTTCATGGAATTGTCAGAAGAGAAATGCTTGATAGCTTTACAACTTCCACTGAAATCCAGACAAGGAGATCAAAGAAAACAAATCAGGTGAGAGACCCAAAGTGAGATTCTCTATTTGTTTTACTCTACTCTGGGGCAATGAAGATTTGAAACTACTGAAAATCTTTCTTCATGGGATGTTATTTTTGCTGAAACCACGATTTAAAGACTAGAGTTCAAAGCAAGGCCCTCTTGTCTTTGAAAGAAAATAATTATTTTCTCTAGCATTCACATTTGCATAAAATTTTATTTATTTATTTTTAGACCCATTGTTTCTTTTAAAAATATTCAGATTTTTCGTATACTAAATTTAATTACATTTATTATATAAATGAAGAGATATGATAAAATTCAAAGCCTCCTGAAAAAATTCCCATGATTCAGCAAGACCTGCCCTGAGAGTCAAAAGCTGGAAAGCTGTTTCCTTCCCGAATCGTCCTTCCGCGTCCCTTCCTCTTCCTCTGTCTTCCGCTGTTTCTCCCTGATCCTCACTCAGAGGACACGGCTCTCCCTTCATTCTATAGGTGGCACTCATGTCTCTGTGCACGAAGTTCTGAAGAAATTCCAGGCCAAACAGTGGTTCATGAAAAAGTCCTTGCTCTCGGGGAAGTGTATTGATTTCTGCAAAATATAACAGATTTCTTTAAAAACAAATGTTAGATAAGCATTCTTAACTAGGTTTATTTGATCTGTACCTTTCTTTATAGGTGGTGGTGAGTGATTTGAAGATTGCCAACAAATGGGTTTTATGTAACAGACGCTCAGCGCCAGACTCTTAGGTTCATGTGCGTCTGCAGGGAGGGAGGGAGGGAGGGAGGGGAAGGGGTGGGAAGGGGGGCTGGCGTGGGGCTGCTGACCCACAGCCCTTCTTGACCCCTGGGGCAGCCGGGGTGCCCGGCAGCAGGCGCTCCACAGCCCACAGCCAAGTGTCTGTCTTCACAGCCTCTGCTGGTGCAGCTGGTGTTTCACCGAGGAAAAGACTGATTCTTTTCTGAGGTTTGGTCCTTGATGCCACCCAAGGGGGCTTCAGATGCCCAGGCCGGAGCCTCCACGCTCACCATGCTCTGCAAGGCAGCAGAGGCCACGTGCACCGTGGCAGGAAGGGAACCGGTGTCTGGGTCAGAGCCCGCGCGTGCCCGGCCTGCCCTCATGCTGTTTGGTGGGTGGCGCTCGGGAGCTCGGCAGGACAGCCACCCCCAAGGGGCCTGCCAGCGGGAGACACGTGTGGCTGAGACCCCAGGGCTGTCCGGTCGCCAAGCCTGCGTCACCGAGGGCCACAAGCTGGACGAGTGGGCTTGCCCTCATCGGGAGACCCTGGGGCCCTGGAGCGGAGAGCGGTCTCCCCCGGGCCCTGTGTCCCGGGGAAGTGACAGCCTCATTCTCAGAAGGACCAAGTTGCACCCTCCCTTAGAGCGCCCTTGGCTGTTGTCACCCCCGCCATGGTGGGGCCTCCCTGAGGGTTGTGGGTCCTGCCCTCAGACAAAGGTCGCCTGGATTTGCTCATCGTGCGGGAGCTCCTTACGGGCACCGGGGGCCTTCTGGGAGCTCGGCCTTAATGAACAGAGAGCCTCAGGCAGCGCTGGGGTGCAGGGCGGGTGCCGCAGGCCGGCGTGTCCTCCACCTTCCTAAGCCCTGCTTGCGATCCAGACTCTGGAGCCTGCCGGCCCCACCGGGGGCATCTGTGTCCTGCGGAGAACCCTTGATCCCCTTCCCCGACCAGCAGCCCCAGGGCTGGGCTTGGTCCCCATCTGTGTTTTCTCCCCTGCACACCTGGGATGTAGGTGAGAGCCACTAGGCCGAGTGCTGGTAGTATGAATGTGTGGGTGTATGTCTGTGAGTATGTATGTGTGTATAAGTGTGTATGTGTGTGCGTGCATGCATGTATGTGTATGTGTGTAGTGCATGTGAATGTGTGTCTGGTATGTGAATGTATGCGCATATATGTAAGCATGTTTGTGTGTGACATATGTGTATATATGAGTGCATGTGTCTAGTCTGGGCATGTGTATATGTATGGGCACATGTGCACATATACGTATCATGTAACTGCATGTATATTTGCACATCTTTGTGTTTTATGCATGTGTGTATATATGTTTGTGTGTGTGCACACGAGTGCACATGTATGTGTATGTGCATGTGTGCATGTGTGCATATGTATATGTATGTCATATGTATACGTGTGTGAGCATGCATACATATGTATGTGTATATGTCCTGGCCGCAGGCCTAGTACCCCCTGCAAGGGCATCCCTCCAGAGTCATGTTCTCAGGTGACTTGGGGGGCAGGGGTCCCCCATGGGTGGTGGTCGTAGGGTTTGCAGAGTGAATCACTGATCTAAGAGACAGGTCAGTGTTCTGGCAATTAGGGTTCTGGCAATCAGGGGCTCAAGCAGTGAGGACCCCCAGGCCACGTGGGGGACTGAATCTTGGGTTTGGTATAACTCTGTCTGCAGGGTCACCTCTGGCTCTGAGAAAGGAGCCTGGGGCCACCAACGGCCACTTTGAGCTCAGCCTTCCACAGAGACTGTCACCCATTCTGGGCCACACCAGCAGGTGCCACATGTTGGTTCCTGATTCACAATGAGCAGGAAAGGCCTGTGGAGGAGAAGTGGGGAAGGTGTGTGTGAGTGTGTGTGCACGTGTGAGCGTGTGAGTGTGTGTGTGCATGAGTGTGCACTTGTGAGTGTGTGAGTGTGTGTGTGGCTTCATCAGCCCGTGATAGTTTACTAACAATGTACAGTCTAGATCCCTGAAGCTTTTCTTTAGCTGAAAGGACGTCTGAGGTGGGGCCTCAGAGGAGCAGAAAAGAGTGAGTCTCCTGGTTCACCAAGCCCCCCGCCAGGGCTGCACACTGCCCACCCCCCTGGAAGCTCCATCTCTTCCCACTCAGAACACGGGCTTTCCCAGGGAGCCCACCTGAGTCAGCCTGTGGTTAAGCCTGGACCCCGAGCTGCTCAGTTGGGCGTTGGGTGAGCTGGGAGTGTTCAGTGGAAGAGATAGTTTAAAAAAAAAAAAAAGCAAAACGTCCAAAGCCCAAACCAAAATCATCTCAGGCAGTGCCTGGAGCACAGCTGGTGCTCAGCGAAAGCTGCCCTGCCTCTTCCTGTGAGGCTGGACCCTTCCCCTTGCCTCCGTGCTGTGCTCAGAGCAGCTCTGAGGCTGGAGGGAGACCTCGGTACCTGGAAAGCTGGAGGGTGGCTCACGGGTGCAGCCGCCCTTGAGAGGGCCAGCGGGCTGCCCCGTGAAGTCGAGAAGCATCCTTGCCCCAGGTCAGAGGGGCAGCCGAGTCAGGCTACGGGGTCTAGGGCAGAGCTGCAGGTGGGTCTCCGGGGGCCATATCAGCTCATCAGGACCCAGGAGTGCCTTCCAGCCTCCTCATAGGACACATTTAGATCAGACCCTGACGACCACGTTTAAAAAGAGGAACAGAGGTATAGACAAAATAGAAAAAGCTTCAACATATCCTCAGCTGGATTTTTTTGTCTAATGCTTATTTCTAAATGAACACAATCTCCTCCAGAACTCTTTAATGTAATAAAAATATAGCTCAGGGTCAGGTATGAAATTAATGATACAAATTCAAAGTAGTAATGCTCAGTGGGATGAAACAACTTCAATGAAGAAATAATCAGACTCTGTGACCAGACCCGAAAGGAGCAAGATGGAAGCGTACGAACAATTCCAACAGCAATCTGTTATGAAGGAATTATGGAAACATGTATAAAATATTTATTTTTAATAAGATGAATGTCCTATTTCTTAAAACTAAAATAACATTCGACTCTTAACTTATCAAAGCTGAGCAATGATTGCAAATGCCACCTCTCCGTGTGACTGGCAATGCTAATTTTATTATCTTAATTTGTGCAGTTCTGTCTCTTGTCTATTTCACCCTTTTTAAAGTTAAATAAGTAGCAATAAGAAAGCTTTGAGGTTTCATTTATATGAAGTGAAATCTATGGTACCAAACATCCAACTAGGAAATTTGACAGATCCAATAATTATAGGGCCAGAACAATTTCCTACATCACAAGACTCCTGAAAAGACCAGCTAAAACCCGATGGAGGCTTAAAAGGTGCAGATGTGGGAGGACACCCTTCACCATGAGAAAGGCATGTGTCGCGATGTCACTTGTAGGTGACACACTCCAGGAAAGTGAAACTGACCATTGCATTACCCTGGAGGTGGGTCATCTGAAGGAGAAGGAAAACTGGCATCGTGGTTGCAAAGTCCTGTCCTCGGGTGTGGCATCGACAGCTCAGTGAGCAGCCCAGGGTGGGGGGGGGGGTTCACAGAGGTCAACTGCACGTCCTTGTCACCCATGGCTCTTCAGGGACCCTCGACAACTCAGTCTCCCAACCCAGGCAGTGGGAATGGGCCGGCTCAGCCAGAGGCTCCGAGTTCCAGGAAGCTCTCCAGGAACTGTGACCCTCCAGTGGGAATGGGCCATTAGAGTCAGGCAGAGGAGACAGCAGGCAGTGGTCAGAGACGTGCAAAGGGGGTAGGTTTAAAGTTCTGTCCTGCAGCATAAACTGCAGTAGTGAAAGGTCTAAAAGAGTGCAAACAGACAATGTGAAGGAGGGATGATTAAAATGTGCTCACAAAATAGGATAGTATGAAGCCGTTAAGAGTATATGTTTGAGGATATTTAAATAAATGGCAAAAGTGGTAATTACATGAGAAGTAAAGAAGGCGAAATAAAAACAGTATATCTAATATGTCTCTATTTGCTGTAGGAATATATTTCCATATGTGCACAGAATATATGTGAACATATAAGTATATTATGTATTATATGTATGCTTGAATATAAATGTGAAACCACACACTCACATTTACACTCACACTCACACCAAAATGCCTGGTAGGAAAAGTAAATATAAATAGTCCACCTGTGATTTATTTTTATGTTTTTCTTCTTACCTTTTTCCCAAGGAAAATTTCTACAATGACTGTAGGTCCATTTCATAATTTGAAAAATTATTATCTTAATAGATATTATGAAAATGTTACAACAATTTGGGAGCAGAATGAGGAGGGCATCTTAGCACTCTCTGGGCTCACCGATATTTTAATTTTTAAAAAAAGTTCACAGATTTAGTAGATAAGAAATGTTATTTCCTGATTAGTTTTTATTAACTTATCAGTACTTATGAATTTGTGATTGCTGTTCTCTTGAGTAATCTTTCTCTGAACTATCTGTCCATGCTTTCTACACTCTGGTGGAAGTATTAGTATTTTTTCTCACTAATTTATAAGAGATTTAAAAAATCATATCTGTTGCAATATTTTCTTGATGTGTCTGCCACTTAGTTTTATATTTAAATGCACGAATGTGTTAATTGCTTATACTGTCAGAGGTATCAATGAACATTTGCACATTTCTGCAAAAAGTCACATATTTGGAAAGTCCTTATGCATCTACAGATTTATTAACTCCATTTTTTTCTAGTATTCATGTGGTTGCATTTTTCCGTTTAGATTTTTAATCGTGTCATCATTACTAACACCCCACTTGTTTGCAAACCTAATCCCCATATATTAAATGCTAATATTCATATCATGGTGGGTGTATCTGTTTTCTTCATTCGTATATTTTGGCATCAAAACCAAACTTTAATAATTAAAATATATTTAACAATCTTCCAGATTAAATAATCTTTCTTTACAAAAAAGAGGGTAGGGGAGAGGAAGGGAGGGAAAGAAAAGCTATTTGCAGTTATTTTGTTATTTCAGATAAATTTTTAGAAACATTGTGTCACATTTACCTCCAAAGTTGTTCTCAGGCTAATGCCTTAAATTCAAACAACCTGCGTACTTTCAGATTCTCCTTTGACCCAAACTCTTCTATATCTTTCCATTTATAAAAATACCTTTCCTCTCATGGGTCTTATTCATTTTTTAATTTTTTTCTGTTTGATAAACTGAATTACCTTCTCCTCATCACATACTCTAAATGATCATTTCCGTTCAACTTAAAAGTCAATGATCTGGTAACATTATATACATATGTCTCCATCCAATGTCCCCCTATGGCATTTATTCCATTTTTTAGTTGATTCTTTGTCAGAGTCAAACAAATGGCCAAAAATCAGCAAATTATGATCATTTTATTTCCTGCTTTGCCTCATTTCTGATTCATGGCAGTGTGTTGGTAGAAATGTATGTATTTAGTTCCTAAACTTTATGACAGCACAGTCTCATAAACTTCACGTGTATTTTCTGATTTAATCCTCAGATTCTCCCAAAAGAAATAAACACAAACCCACTCCAGTCACAGGGCTGGTTGATGGCAAAGCAGGAAGGACTTGGACCTGTGGGTTCCCTGAGTCCAGGCGGAGCCCGCAGCCTGTCCTTTCCTTTCTCAGACTTTCCGGGAGATGGCTGGGAGTTTTGCTGTGATGATATTGATTGTCGGGTTGAGGCAAATATTCCTCATCAGGTTAAATGCATGCTTTTCAATAGTGTTTTAAAATTAATGACATATACTAACTGAATATTACTAATTACTAATATTAACATATTATTATTATATATAATTAATACATAGAGATGTTAATGACTTTGTCATTTGAACATCCATTTGTGTGATGATGTGGATTCCTAATACTTAACCTATTAATGTGATATCACATATTAATAGATATATTATTCAATTAAGCCATCTCATTTTTCCTTTCTTTATTTTAATTTTAATTTTTTTAGTTTTTTTCTTCAAGTTTTATTGAGACATAATTGACACACAGCACTGTATAATTTTAAGATGTACAGTATAATGTTTTGTGTTTTTTTTTTTTTCAGTATAATATTTTGACTTACATACATCATGAGATAAGCCACCTTGCTTTTCTTTGATAAGTCAATTTTGATTTGGGTTGAATTTGATTTACTAGTATTTTATGCAGTTGTGTGCTGGCAAATATCTAGCTCTCTGAAAAATTATATACATACACATATATACGTTTTAAGATAAATTTTACTGATAGAAAGGATGTGTGGCACATAATCAACAAATAATAATAAAATATGCAATACTCTTTGTTGTAAATGCCGTATAAGCAATCGACTCTCAGATTGTCTTCTTGAATTTGCTAAACCCTTGACTCTGTAGCCAGCCTACGGCTGCAATTGGTCATCGGCTTCAACCTTGACGTTGTCTCGGAACCTCACTGTCCTGCCAGTGATGGGAGCAAATCTTTGCTGAATCTCACACACTGGAAGGATCTTTCCTCACTGTTTTGCTATTCACAGTAAAATGGCTAAAGACCTGACACACTTTTTATATGCATTTTTAACTTTTTCTCCATCACTTTTATCAGTCTAGTCAGTCAACCAAACAAAACGGTAAACCAAAGCCCGATTCGTAGCATAGCCAGTGTCTGTGGTGCAAAGGTTCCCAGGAGGGCAGCCAACTTCACGCTACCGACAAGGATGTGTAGAATACGGAGTTCGGGCGGGAGGGTCACAATAGTCACCCCCATGCAGAATATCCACCACACGGGTACAAAGGGCAGAACATACACGACAACAGAGTAATCAAGAAGTGAGAGGTTTTCAGGATGTCCTCGTAAAATATAATTTATTTAATTTCAAGTTTACATAATTTAATTTTTAATAATGGCATTTTGACCAACCGGCTTGCAAAGTTCCTGACAATTTAACTGCTAGCTCTCATGGGTGGCACGTAAATTCATACGTGAGGCAGAGCTATGATTTCTTCGTCACGTTTCCACAGCCAGATTTCGGTTATTTTCGAGAATTGAATTGAGCAGCTTTTCTGTGTTCTTTTTCAGCTTTCTTGTAATTGATATGGTATTGGAATAAAATGCTTCTCGAATTAGCAAATCAATTCACCTTGCCCTAGAAACCACTATAGAAAAGACGCTTTGATTTTTTAGCTAGTCACCTCAAAGTTCCTTCAACTTGACTTAATTTGGGGCATTTTTATGTGCCAGAGAATTAAAGCAGTACCGATGTGTCCAAAGTATTATGTTAAAAGCCTGCCCTCGTAACCCTTTTCATCCTTCACAACACCCTGGGTGCCCTCAGACTGGCCACCCCACCCCACCCTTGACTTCAGCCATCACCCGCTGTCTCCTGGTCCCGTGAACTAGGAATGCACCTCCCTCCCCTCCCCCTGCCCTGGGCACAGCCTTCTTCCCAGTCCCCTGGCAGATACAGCTCACGATGGCCTGGAGCTTGGTTTGTTTTAAACTCCTAAGCTTTGGTCCTTCAGAAAGACGTCTCCCTACAGTTCAGCCCAGCCAGTGCTCTGCCCAGGTTCTCTAGTAGAGAGAAGAGTCCACCCTAGCTCAGTTCCCGGGACCCACATCTGGTTGGCCTTCGAGCCACACGTGCTAATCCACATGTTTACTGCCGTCCTACTATGTGCCCAGCCAAGTGGGCCAGGCCCTCCTGTAGGGCCCACTGCTGAGAATGGGGATGACAGGGGCAGGGATACACACACGGATGGAGGCCACCTGAGAGATGGCTGCAGACCGTGGGCGCTGCTCCAGGACTTGGTGGAGGGTCGGTGAGGGAACAGGTGAGGGGCCTCAAGGAGGGGCTGCCCTCCACAGCTGGGGACCGTGGAAGGGTTTCCTGCGGAAGGGGCAAAGCTGGACCACGGGAAAGAAGACACGTGGGGGAACCCTTAGAAGGAGGGTGGCAGGAGAGGGCAGCACCTTACCGGGGGCCACGCAGCGGCCTGGAGAGCTGGCAGGGGTGTGGGGAGTGGTCTTCAGGGGACAGAGCCCCGAGGCCTCGCTGTGCGGGGCATGGAAGAGGCCTTTCTCAGAGGCTGGACCTGTCTGGGCTTCTATTTATTTGTTTGTTAATTTTTATTGACATATAGTTGATTTACAATGTTGTGTTAATTTCTGCTGCACAGCACAGTGACTCAGTTATACGCATATATACATTCACTTTTATACTCTTTTCCATGACGGTTTATCACAGGATATTGAATATAGTTCCCTGTGCTAAACAGTAGGAACTTGTTGTTTATCTGTCCTATATGTAATAGTTTGCATCTGCTAATCCCAAACTCCCTTAGTGCCTTCAAGGGTTTACTCAAAACCTGACTCTGGAAGAAAGTGTTTGAATGCATTTAATTCTTTTATAGATTCGCAGTGGGTCCGACCGAGCGGTTACCGTCAGTCCTTTCAGATCAGTCAAGCTGATTGCTCCTTGAACTGCTTCACCCCAGGAAGGTGCCGGCTGTGGGGAGCCTCGTGGTAGCAGCCCCTGGTCGCCCCATTTCAGCCACCTCAACCTGCTGGTGGCCTCAGGGCCCCTACATCTCCTCCCCGGGCTCATCCTCTTCCATCCACATGTGTCTGGCAAATACTTGCTCCTCCTGGCGCCCCCTCCCAGCAGGTAAGGGCATTGTGTTCTCACCTGGAGGGTCTTCCCCTTGCAGGCTGGGCTTCCCACCTTTGCCCACTGCTCAGGGGCCTGTGCCATCACATCCCCAGCTCCCGGGGGTGTCTGGCACGGGTCTACCTGCAGCGTTTGGTGCTGCTTGGGAAAGAGCTGGGACACTGAGAATGAGGAAGCCATGGCGGGTTCATCAAACTCACAGGGGAAAAGTAGAAGACTGAAAAACGTGTGCAAATTGAATTATTCATATTCTTCACCAACCTTTTCTAAATCCACCCATGAAAGTTCTCGTGCATTCCTGAGAGGCACAGGTGGGCTCTTAATCTACAGATTTAAATTTGGTGTCTTTTCTATTGTACCAATTAAGTTATTACTGAGAGAAGGGGGGGAAATCTCAGTTAAATTCTGTATGGACAGGGTGTGGCAGTGAAAAAGTCACATTAAGCTGTGAGTATATTAGCTTTTCCATCTGTAAAACAAAATATTTTATCTTAATTTGGTGAACCAAACATCAGCTAAGGTGAAGTTTATGAAAACCCAGAGAAAACCCCAAATGCTTAAAACTTGCAGGCTGCAGACTTTGGGGAGCAGACTGAGTTCCCACTTCAAAGGCACAGATTCTCCCTGGGGAAGACTTGTCTGAAAATTTCAGCCCTTGTATCTCCAAAAGGGAGACCAGGGTGTTGCTGACCCCAGCAGAGTGGACGGCTGGGGTTGTCCAGGTGGCCCAGTGTTGACCATTAGTAGGAAGGGAGGGACATGGCACTGGTGGTGTAGCGGGCTGTTATCACTGACCCACATGGACAGTCCTGTGTCCACAGGAAAGCATTCGCTATAAAGGAATGCCTAGAAGCTGGAGAGGAGGCACACTCCCAGGGCAAAGGGAAATGCACTCTTTGAGCAGTCTAAGGTCACTGGATTTTATTCTAAGAGAATGAAGCTTATTCTGCATGAGTTGATTGCATAACTATTCTCCATAAGCATTTATAGTTGTTTATTACATAAATATACATATAGGTGTTAATCACATCCCGTAAGTGAATTTGATTCGTAAGTTTTACTTAGAAAGTAAAGATAGTGAGTGGATGCTACTATATGGTAGCTTCCAGCTCTACTCTGAGGAGCCCTGGGATGTGGGAGAGGGTCCCCAGAGGCCGTGAGGAGGTGCAGGAGCTGGGAGAGCCGCCCCCTGTCAGCCAACAGGTGTGTCATTCACCTGGTCCTGAAGTGCAGGGAGGACGTGTCAGCTCCCCAGATTCTTCCTGGCCTCAGCCCTGGGCTGGGAGGTGGGCTGGGGCGTGGAGACAAACCGGGGAGCTGGACCTCTCCAGGCTGGGCCTGACAGTCTCGGGGGCCCAGCTGCAGAGGCCCGTAGAGACCACACAGCATTTTCTCCTGCAGGTCTCTGAGCCACCCTGGAGAAAGGCATCCCGTTTAAATTGATTTGCCCAGAGTTTCCAAACTTATTGAACCAACTGAACTTTTTTTCTTAAAATACCTGTGGAAAACCATGTGATACAACGGCTAAGGCTGTCTCTGCTGGTGTGCGTGGTATCAACTGCGTTCACTGTCTCCGTGGACCCTCCTCCTCGCTCAGATCCAGGAGGGCATCGCCCGCCGAGCGTTTGGCTTTGCTGCATCAGGAGTCCTTGTTCTATGAAATGAGATCATTGCAGTGGAGTCAGAAGCCCCGGCGGCTCTAGGCCGCGGAGTCCACCGACTGCCGGCTTCCGAGATGCCTGCTTCCACCGTTGTCTTCATCTGGATGGGCGTGTCCACGCCCCGGACCGGATGCCAGCTTTGCAGCACAGGCTTGTGAGCAAACACCGGCCAAATCGGAGGGCAGGGGCTATCCCCCGGGAGCGGAGCCATCTGGGGGGCAGACAGGGGAGCTGAGGGGTGCGGGGAGCGTCCGGATCCGTGGCGTATTCCCGCCCCAGCCCGGGATCTCCTGCCGGCCAGGCCCTCTGCCTTCCCCGTCTCCAGCCCCACAGCTACGGCACCTTTCTCACCTCTTTCTCCTTCTTCTGCTTTCTTTTTCTCTCTTTTTAAAATAACATTTTGAACACCTTTTCCTTTAACCAGGGAAGCCCGAGGGTGGCTGTTTCTGTCCGACCCAGATGTGCTGCTTCTAGGGGAGCCTCTCCTGGCCGGATGAGGGCCAGACAGCATCACCGGCCGGCCGGCCTGGCTGCCAATCCGTAATGCTCCTGGCCATGATTAATCTGATAAATAATAAATATATCAATCTAGTCTTTTAGACAAGGACAAATTCTTACCAGCAGGGAGGCATGAGGCCTCTTTTACAGCTGCCTGTGGTGCTGGGATTAATTATTTAATGCTTAATTCTTCGGGAAATGAGAAAGTTTTGATTAATGCTGTCCAGTGTCGTTCCTTGCTTGTTTGATATGTGTCAGATAATTTTCCCTCGGCAGTCACTCTGAAGAAGCCAGAGGCTACTGTCACGGGGATCAGACACCGAATTTCTAGAGATTAATTGAAGTGAAAATTTAGAGAAGAGCGCCATAAGTGCCCGCCTGAGATAACCTTTCTCAGGCTAAATTTAGCTCCATCCAAGGTGTTGGCCTCACTGTGTCCTTATGTAAAATACTTATTTTCAAGGCTGTGAGAAACCACATTTGGTTTCCAGTAGATTTTTTTTTTTTTTTCTAAGCTCCCTCCCAGGTTGGCAGGATTAAGATACTTGGTTGGCAGGCAGTTCATCTGTAATCTTGTCTCTGGTAAAATAAGAATGACTGGGTAGCTAAGGTCGATGTTTCTTCATGACTTTGAGGCCAGTGCTTTCAGTGATTTTGGGCTCAAAACTCTCTCTGCAGACGGTTCAAATCCAGCTCCAAAGCAGAATGTTCTTGATCTTCATTTACCGTAGCAAATAATTTTCTGATCTTTTCATCATCTCTACAAATTCATATTTCCCAGAGTGCTGAATTAAAGACAATACAATTAACCTCATTTCAAAACACCCTGATTGATTTCAATTCTAAACACACCCATTTCCACCTGGTCTGAAATTGCCTCCTTAACATGGATTTCTTATCTTCATTTAGGGGCAAGAACTAAGAGGACACGTGCTCAGGAAGAGTAAGGACACTGAATGAGATTTAAGGGCAAGCGTCCAGGGTTCGTGGCAAGGATGATTTCCTCCAGGATCTGACAGCCTCGTGGCTGCAAACCAGCCTGGGTCTGTTCACAGAGGCAAGCTTTCCCCGCTCTTTAAGGAACTTTAAAACTTCTTAAGACTCCTCCTTCTCTGATTCCTCAGGGTGGGAATGCCCTAGTGCCTGAAGATCTCTGAACCCTTCACTCTGATTCTTCCCAGGTCCTTGGCCACTGCATCACCATGGCTTGGAGCCAAGAGCTCCTGAAAGCAGGTAACCTGCGTAGCCCCACAGCCGCGAGATGGAGCACGTGCTTGAAATGTGACAGTGATAGTAACGCTAGGCAGAGACAGCCTTGCCCACGCAAAGCTCTCTTAGAGGTTAGCAATATGCACGTGGGGTGCAAAGTGGGGACGTCAGAGGCATTTGAATCATGGTGCTGGAATGAGGCAACTTTATACCTTAATCAGCTCACAGACGATCCCACACGGGGTGCAGAAACAACACAGAGAGAGAGAGCCTTTCATGTATTTTGCATGCTTGTTCGCCTTTAACATGAGGAAGAGTTTATAGGCTGTACTGGCTCTCTTAACACGTTTCTAGTCCTGTGTGCCCACCCACTGGACCTGAGCGCGTTCCCAAGAAAGGAAGGGAGGGCTGAGGAGGGGGCCCGCATTCCCCTTTCACTCTTCCTGCGGCCAGGGCCCGGTGCCTGTCGTCACACGCACCCCCAGGTCACACGTGGTTCTGTTCCCAGTGCCCTCTTCTTGCTCAGTGCCACCTAAAAGTCACCCGAGTCGCCGATGAAGAACTCGGACTCCGGGAGATCAGGTGAATGTCCCAAATTCAGGAAATGGGGTGCAAACCTGGGCCTTCAGCTCCAAACCCCACCTCTCTTCATGTCCTGGAAGAGCGGGATGAGGGGGACCCTGTGGGAACGCCCCCTGTTGGACAGGGGAGAGTTTTTGTCACTTCATGAACACTTGGAATTTTGACCACACGCAGATGACTCCCTAGAAGACGTACCCACTCCTGAACCTTGCTTCCGTACTGGGCACTTAGCAATTGCAGGGAAGACGTGGCCCCGGAAGCCTGTGCCCAACCGCCTCCGTGTGATCGTGTTGGACGCTTCGCGCCCTGGCCCTACAGGCCCTTCTGCCCTCACGTCCTCCAGGCTTTCCAGATGCCCGGCCACAGACTGCAGGGGGCATGGGAGCGGCTCAGACCCAGGGTCCCCAGCGCCCAGATGCTGGCTGGCCCGTTCCTTGGCCCTCCAAGGGTGTCATCAGGGTGAGATGAGTGTAACTTGCGGGGCGGACCCGTCCCCCTCCCTCCGCCCTCTGGGTGGGTCGGCCTGGTCCCGCCCGTGCGGAGACCCCAGTGAGGCCAGTCACAGGGGAACAGGCGGGCGTGGCCTCCCTGCTGTCTGCTGAGGCCTCACACACCCATCGCCAAGGCTTACTGAAATGGGTCAAACCTGCGCACATTTGTTTAGGGTCGGGGTGAAGGGCGTGGGGACCCCTAAACAAAGATGGTTGGGGTGACCCCACTTTCACGGTGTCTCCCACACGTCAGACCCAGCCCAGCTCTGGGTCACACGGGTTACACCCCATGGTCTGAGTGTCACCCGGGCTCCCGGCCAGGACTCCACTCCGAGGTGGGACAACCCCGGCCCCCAGTGAAGCCCCTTTGAGGGGAGAGTCGTTTAGGGAATTTGTATTTTCTGCTGCTTTCTTCTTGAACTTATTTGCATTTTAAATAATTAAAGCATTAAATCTGAAAAATTTATAAATGAGAGCTGCTCAGAGGAGCCCGCCTGGCAGACAATAGAAATGATCACCCTGCTTGGTTTGCTTTCATGTCCGATCTGTCACCCTCTCTGAGGTGTGTCACCGCGGCCGGGCCCCCTGCAGCACTCGGGGCACATGTGCAATGCAACACACACAGACATACACCAACACAACACAATGCACATACAGACACACACAGAGACACACAACACACACACATACACACAGAGACACACAACACACACACAGACAACACAACACACACGCAGACTCTCCCGCGACCTCTCCTGCTCTCTGTCCCAGGGACTCTCTGGGGAGGACTTGATCTCAACGTGTAAGGAACCCAAACAGAGTCCCACCGGGGCTCAGGCTTGGTCCCCTCCACTTTGTACTTTCCACTGAAAGTTCCTCGGAGGGAAGGGGTGGGAGTGGAGTGTGGGAGTGACAGGCGCCGGGTCCGGCGTGGCTCTGCCTGGCTGTAACAAGCGTCGGGACACCAGGAGCCACAAAAGCCGGCCTGGCCACATCATCAATCACTGCACTGACAGGCGCCTTCAGTTTGTTTGTTCCACTCTGCATAATAAGTGATTGGATCAGGTTTAATTAGATATTGGGTAATCAATCATTGCCAACGAGGCAACCCAGCTTGGGATCTAGATGCTGGAAGGGAAAAGGGGAAAATAAAATCCAGCAATCTCATCTCGTGTGCAGAAGCACTCAGCACAGGAGTGGGCGCCGTGGCGTGTGACCGGAGAGCGGTCCAGAGACGTCGGCAAGACGCGCGCGGAGCAGAATAATTCACATCTGGGCAGCCGGCTCCCAGACAGCACCAGGGTGACATTTTACTTTGGCTGCATAATTACTTTTCAATATAATATAATATGCAGACCCGAGGGAGGAAGAAAAAGCAATTAAATCACGCTCCGGCCCTTCGTCCTGCCGCTGTCCCCAGAAGTGACCAGGAGCTGTCGTTCACTGCAGCACTGCTCAGGGTGGAGGTCTGACACCATGTAGGCTAGGGAGCCTTTTGGGGGCCCACCGTGCAGTGCAGGGACCTCAGAAGACCCCCGGTTGGCATTCTGTCACCAGCTCTGGGACACTCAGGCTCATGTCAGGAGCCAGAACTTCCCCACAGCTCAGCGGAGATTGTTGACCTGCACTGTGGGTGACTTATTTATTCATTTGGAAACTTCATTGAGCCTCACAAGTACAAATAACAGGGAACACCACTGAATTCATCATTCAGAGGTCAAAGGTTATGTTTATTCTCATATGAATCTAATTAGACACAAAGGAAATGAGGTCTATTATGAACCTGGGGACTCAAATGTTCACTGAGGGGTCAGCAGGCAGACCCTGATGGTCCTCACTAAGCATTGGGCCAGTGGTACCTCCAGTAACTCCTTTGTGTTGTAAAATGGTAACGTCCATCCTGATTCTGATTCCTTCTGCACAAGAAGAGTGAACTCCTCCAACTCCGGGAAAAGCAGACCCCTGACATCGCTTGAGGGATGAAGTGGGGAAGCATCTCTCTCTTTCCTGCTGTCCTTTCCATTTCATAGGCAGGATCCTCCCTCACTGTAAGGCACTCATCTGCTCACCTGGAAAGAGGACAGTTATGGGCATGTCACAGGTAAATCAACAAGTCTTGATTTGGTGGAAGTCCCTGCATGAGTGAGTAGATGGATGGATGATGGATTCATGGGTGATGGATGGGTGGATGAGTGGATGGATGGTGGATGGTGCATGGGTGGATGGTTGGGTGAGTGGAAGGGTGGATGGATAGATGATTAGATGGTGGCTGTGTAGGTGGGTAGATGGATGAGTAGATGGATGGGTAGATGGATAGATGGTAGATGGATAGATGGATGGGTGGTAGATGGGTGAGTGAATGGATGGATGGGTGAGTGGATGGGTGGATGGGTGGATGATTAGATGGTGGCTGTGAAGGTGGGTAGATGGATGGATAGATTGGGTAGATGGTAGATGGATGGATGGTAGATGGGTGAGTGGATGGATGGATGGGTGAGTATATGAGTGGATGGGTAGGTGGGTGGGTGGGTGGGTGGATGGTGGATGGGTGGGTAGATGAATGTGTGGATGGGTGGATGGGTTGGTGGATGGATGGATGAATGAATGGATGGATGCTGCTAGTCTGTTGTGGGCTTGCTTCCATGTCCTTGCACAAGGCATTGCTGGCCATGGAGTGATGCTTCAGCTAAGAGCCGGCCAGTGACTAACAGTGTGTCAGTGAGGATGAGGGTGAGTGTTACCCACCCAAATACCACCCCCCCCCAATTATAGAAAAGGGAAAAACAGGCCCTCTCGGATTAAGTAACCAACTGAAATACTATAATTTTAGAATTTCTGTTTTTGATAGTTCAGATTAACCATTGTATGTAAGGATTGGATCTGTTTTACGGGCGGTTGGCCACAAAGTACAAAGTGGTAGTGAACACCTGCCCTTTTCACTGCGGAGTCTGACGACGTGGGAGCCGAGCACTCCCCACGGGCAGGTCGGCCCCCTCAGCCGCTTTGCAGTGGGTGTGCTGTGTGTTCTCCCCATGAACACCTGCCCCCCTCGCTCCCTGGCTGCCTGGTTGGCAGCCTTGGTGCCTCTGCTCCCCTGTCCCCCTCCAGGGCCAGGAGAGTCCCCAGGCCCTCACACTGGAGCCCGTTCCTGTACGAGGGGCCCTGGGCTCTCATTTCTCAGCAGCCCGCCATCCTCCCTTGTGGAGAAAAGATGCCTTGTGAATTGAAGTGCTTGGGAGTGTGTTTTGGGGGGACACGGTGAGGGTAGCCCCTCCCACTATGTGCAGAGGAGGGTGCACGTGGGGTATGTGGGGTGCATGTGGCTTAGCTCCTCTTCCCTAAGGGTGCTGGTGGAACCAGGTCAAGGGCCAGCAGGGCCCTGGCAGGGCTGGCTGGGAGAAGGGTCCTGAGGGACAGGGGCATGAGGATGCAGAGCGCCCCCTCCTGGGTGACGTGGGGAGCCGGCAGGCAGGGCCTGCTCGACCGGGTGGGGCCGGGAGGGCGGTGAAGCAGGTGTCATGGGTGTGAGGCCTGTCCCTCGTGTGGATGGCAGGCAGACGTGCCTTAAGGGGCAATACGGTGCCCAGCTGGCAGTGTTGGCCCGCTTGTCCCCAGCCCCATTCACTTGTCTTCTGTGTGCCTTCTAGGCCGTGCGGTGAAGGATGTTTCCATCTGTCTTCAGGGCTCGTTTCCCTTAATCCGTGTTTAGCCCCGTGCCCCCCTCTCGATTTTCAAGGGCTGGATGTCGTTTTTCTCCTGTGCAGTAATGAGGAAGGGATGGAGCTCTGAGGACTTCCCAGGGAATCACGCGGTCCCAGCGAATGTGTGGCTAAACAGTCCCTGACAGTTTAGCCTTTTGTTGCTTTGGTTGTGTTTTGTATTTAACAAGAGGAGACAGTGTGGAAAGAAACTGCGTTGAGGGGGAGGGGATGGGACTGCGCTTGGCTCCCACCTTGACTTTGCAGAGAGGTCGGATTTCAAGGTCTCCTGCGCAGCCCCTCTCTCTGCACCTGCCTCAGCCTCCACACTGATCCCAAGACATAACTCACTCTGATGAGACGATGCTCCATTTGTTAAGGGAAAGAGCCCTAAATTGGGGTGAGCGCGGAGATTAGATGGAGATGGAGAAGGTCAGCAGTTTAGGACAAAGATCAAAGCCAGCTCGTACCTGCAGTTCCCCCTCTTCAGTAGGAAAAGACCAGAAGATTTCGAAGCGGAGGGGTTCTCTGTGCCCACACCTGATTCTCCTCTTGGAAGATGACTTCTCACGTGACTTATTCTTCTAGAGGCTGCCTGGTCCCACCAGGGGCGAGGGATGGTAACAGACCCTCCCCTTGGCAGAGCTGAGGGCTGGGGGCCTGATGGGCAGGGGCGCTCCTGCCCCAAGGCAAACCCTGAGGATTTGAGGTGGACCCCAGGCGAGGAGAGCAGAGTGAGGGGCATCTGGGGGCACATTCCACACACCAGCCATCAGGACGCCCACCCCGGTTTTCCCATGAGCCGCGTTCCTCAGACCAGGCTGGGGCTGAGGACACAGGTCTCCCCACCGAGCGAGGGGGCAGCAAGGACAGGCACAACCTACGTGGGAACAGAAACTGGGGGCCTGGGCTCAGAACGCGGGCAGACAGGCACAGAGGCAGGGCTCCAGACACAGAGTGGGGTCTGACCCCTTGGCAGGTGCCTGAGTGGAGAGGGCAGAGTGTTCTTTCCTGACTGGCACCTGGCTGCCCCTCAGTATTGGCACGTCATGGACCCACCACCCCCAGAAAGGAGGCAAATCCATCGGGGCCCAGGGGGACATGGTGGTACCTGAAGAATGGGTGAGGATCCTGTGACAGCAGGTAGACCCCCACGGGGATGGGCTTTTCCAAGCAAAGGGAAGCATCCACAGAGAAGGGAGCAGACACCACCTATACTCAGTGGGGGTATAGTGGTGGCTGCAAAGCCCCGAGGTGTCCCCAGGGGGGCCTCGACTAGGAGAACGATGAAATGGTGGGTCCCCAGAACTTGTGACGAGCTGCCGGGGGAGAGCCTCTGAACATGCACCTGCCGAGGAGTCCAGAGCCCTGCAATCACCGGTGGGATCGGGTCTGACAGCAGTGATTACTTTATGCACTATAATTACAAAGGCATCAGTGAGGCTGCTCTGGGAACTCACAAGGACAAAGTCGATGGTGATAACCAGCTTTTCAAAGCTTGCGGGAGGAATTTTTTGCTGAGGTGGTTATGTCTTTGTGTTGGGGGATAATAGCACAAGGAAGTATCACTGGCTTCTGCTGCTGCTGCTGTAACCTCCGTTTCTTATTTATCTCCCACCTGCTACTCGCCTGAGAGGCCGTGGAGAGCAAAGTCAGACACGCAGGGACCAGCTTCAGTCCTTCACAGATTGTCCGGGAAGGACTGCTGGAGTCTTTGTGGCCCCGGGTCCCCATAAGAGAGTTAACCGCACGTCGACACAGGAGCTTTGAAATCTGCCCCATCCAGGGCCGGAGAAGGCTGATCAAGTATGTGCCAACCGTCAGTTTCACCTTTAGGGGAGCCTTTTCAAGGTGGTTACAATGCAGGAGTGGATTGTGGAGTGGGCTTTCCTCCAGCCTTGGAATCTGTGCTTAGCAAAGCCCCCCTTCCCGTGCGCAGGAGCAATCTGAGGCAGAGCCTGGGGCTTTGCAGGACCGCGTGTAGGTGTCCCTGTGGTGCCAGTTGGTACATCACCCTCTTGCATCCTTGACGGAAAACCTCTGGCTCTTGGTAGCAGAATGGACATTTCACTGCAGCATGGATTAAGAAAGCAGCAAGGATCCAAAGCATCAAATTTGTCCAATCAGGTAGGTTTATTTTATCATCTCAAAATTTTTGACTTAGGCCGAAAAAATAATTAAAAAGAATTTAAACTGAGAATGTGTACCGTTGTAAAAATGTGTGTCTGTTTCCATCTCAGAGCTGACAGATCACAACTGAAGGGTGTCACCCAGGGAAGTCCCGCAACTGGGGACTCAGATCTAGGGTTGCTTTGGGGGCAGTAAATGTCATGGTAAACATCATCGCCTGCTTGCTTGGTGCTCTTAGTCACACACACTCCCTCCTTCCAACAGGTACAGATCGTGTGGATTAATGCACCTGAAACAGCCACAAGGGCAGCCCAGCCCATGCTGTCTTTGTCTGAAAACCTTGATGGTGACTTTTGTTATTCTTTCAAACACACCACTTGGGGAAATAAATGCCACTCAATAGTTACATACGTATACATAACATATATATGTGTAGGTACATTGTATATAGTGCTGGTTAATTTATGTGCCAATTTGACTGGGCTAAGAGATGCCCAGAGAGCTGGTGAAACATGATTTCTGGGTGTGTCTGAGGCTATTTCTGGAAGAGATGAGCATTCAGATGGGTGGGCTGAGTCCAGATCCCCCTCACCGGTGTGCAGCCTCACCCAATCCATGGAAGCCTGAGCAGAGCAGAACGGTGGAGGGGTGGGATCTACTCTCTGCCTGAGCCAAAACGTGATCTCCTCCTGCCCTCGCACATCAGAGCACATGGTCCTCAGGCCTTCAGGCTCAGAGGGGGACTCAGACCAGCTGTCCTCTGGTTCTCTGGCCTTTGGACTCGGATGGAACTACACTACCCGCCCTCCTGGGTCTCCGGCTTGCGGGGGGCAGAGCGTGAAGCTTCTCAGCCTCCATGATTACGTGGACCAATTCCTAGACTGAATCTTGTCGTACATATATTGGTTCTGTTCCTCTGGAGAACCCTAATACGTGTGTGTGTGTGTGTGTGTGTGTGTGTTAAAGACAGATCTTCCTTGACCTAGAATTAGGTTATATCCTGATAAATCCATTGCAAGTTGAAAATATCATTAAATTGAAAAGCAGTGAATACAGCCAACCTTCTGAACGTCACAGCTGGGCCCCACCTTCCTTAAACGTGCTCAGAACACTTACATGAGCCTGCAGTGGGGCGAAATCATCCAACACGAAGCCTATTTTATAATAAAGTGTTGAATAGTTCATGCAATTGATTGAATACCACACTGAAAGTCGAAAACAGAATGATTGTCTTGGTGCAGAATGGCTGTGAGTGTATCAGTTGTTACTTCCTGATCACAGGGCTGATCGGGGGCAGCTCGCGGCCGCTGCCCAGCATCAGGAGAGAATATCATTCCACATATCACTAGCCCAGGAAAAGAAGAAAAATTCAAAATTCAAAATATAGTCTCTACTGAATGAGTATCACTTTCACACCATCGTAAAGTCAAAAAATTGTCTAAGTCCAACCATGGTAAGTCGGGGACCGCCTGAATATATGTGTGTGCATATACTCACCTGCAGAGCTTAATACTTAAATAATCTGTGATGAATCTTTTTTTAATAAGATTAACGTTTTTTAAAATTAACTTTTTTATTTTAAGTTATTTGTAGCTTTTCATATAGTTTAAAAAATTAACAGAGATCCCATATACCTTTCACCAAGTTTTCCCCAACGGTAACATCTTGTTTAACTAGAGAACAACGTCATAATCAGGGAATCGACATTGGTACCACCCACAGGGCTTATTCAGATCTCACAGTTTTACCTGCACATGTGTCTGTGTGTTCAGTCCTACATGGTTTTATCACACCCATAATGTAACTCCTTTTTTTTTAATTGGAGTATAGTTGCTTTACAATAATGTGTTAGTTTACACTGTACAGCAAAGTGAATCAGCTCTATGTATACATGTATGCCCTCATTTTTGGATTTCCTTTAGGTCATCACAGAGCATTGAGTAGAGTTCCCTGTGCTATACAGCAGGTTCTCATTAGTTATCAATTTTATACATAGTATCAATAGTGTATATATGTCAATCCCACCCTCCTAATTCATCCTACCCCTCTTTCCCCCTAGGTATCCATATGTTTGTTCTCTACATCTGTGTCTCTATTTCTGCTTTGTAAATAAGATCATCTATACCAATTTTTTCAGATTCTACATATATGTGTTAATATACGATATTTATTTTTTTCTTTCTGACTTACTTCACTCTGTATGACAGTCTCTAGGTCCATCCACGTCTCTACAAGTGACCTAATTTCGTTCCTTTTTATGGCTGAGTAATATCCCATTGTATATATGTGCCACATCTTCTTTATCCATTCCTTTGCTGATGGACACTTAGGTTGCTTCCATGACTACAGTCACCACCAGCACAGTCTGAACACAAAACCATAACCTCTCGAGGATCCCTGGGGCTAAGGTCACCACGGCCTCACCCTCTCTTCCTCTCCTCTCCAACCCCAGCAGCTGGAAAATCCTCTCCATCTTTGTTTGTTGTCATTTTAAGCATTGTCTAAAGTGGAATCGTGCAGTATGCGTTGAAATGGGCTTTTTTCACTCAGCCTGATGATTCTGAGGTCCATCCCGGTTGCTGCTAACACCAAGGAGCCCAGGGCTGGAAGGCACCTCAGTATATGAGCATACACCTGATAAAGAACCTGCCCCCTGTTTCCCGTTTCGGGATGTTACAGATAAAGCTGCTGTGACATTCACGTACAGTTTTGTGTGAACATCATTTTCATTTCTCTGAGATAAATGCCCAAGAGTGCAAGTGCTGAGTCCTGGGGTGTGTTCCTCCTGCAGGGACCCACCAGAGTGAGGACACTTTTCCAGAGTCCCCGCACCTTCCCCCTCCCCCCATCAACGCGGGAGCCAACCTGCTTCTCCAGACCCGCGTCAGCATTCAACGCTGTCACTACTTTTGATCTGATGAACCACATTTAACATTAAAAGTCATCTGGAAAAGTGAAAACTATACCTCTCTGTAAATATGGACCTCTGCCTAATTCTAAACTGAGGTTTCCAATAGTCTGATTATTTGCAACTAGCTAAACGACGAGTCAACCTCGTGGTGGGGTGACGCATGAACCAGCGTTTGTCTTCTTGAAGAAAGAAGACTCTACCACTGAATTTTCACTTTCCATTTATTTTCTGATGATAAAGAATGTTTCCTTCCAGAGAGGAAGCCCTGTGTTGGACTTGGGGACCTCTCTGCTTGCGTGGCTGTCCCTCCTCTTGCATCCCCTCAGGATGCTCCCAGCCAGGGGTGTCCACGCTCACCTGGGGGTGGGGGAGGAGTGGGCAGAGGCCTCTGAAGGCCGCAACCCCCCAGGGGTGCCTGTGGTGGATTTACTCACAGCCGGGGGACATTGAAACTCGTAGGAATTTACCACCTTTGTGGAGAAACCTGTCCCAGAGGGGCAGAGCAAGCTCTTCCACCTCACCCTGCCAGGTGGAGGGTGGCCCTGGGGTTTGGAGAACACCACCGTACTCCCCGGACCCCTGAAGCTTCTAAACAGTGTTTTCAAGCTGAGTTTGAAGGTCTCCAAGGAGACGCCTGTCCTCAGCTCACTGTTTGTTGGTCAGCGGGTATCCGTGCGTCTGGGATGGCCGTGGGTTGGTGCCACGGAAGAAAGGTGACCTCAAAGGCCCTTTACGGTCCCATTCAAGTGCTTGTCATAGATCTGTGGATTGGATCCAACCAGATAGATCTAGAAATGGGTCCAAGGATGGATCCTCAGCACGAATCCACAAACTAGGAATTTTCCTTGTAAAACCCAGGCCTCCCCTGTTTGGCAGTCACACTAGAGGAAAGGGGAGAGGTCAGTTCCCTGTGCTGTGAAGAGGCCAGGCCGGGGGGTGGGCAGGGCACGGGATCGGCCTCCTCCCCGTTGGCCCCCGGCTGGCGGGTGGCATCGGACGTGCAGAGCTGCTGCGACCACTGTTTGATCAGGGATGAAATCTGCCGAGGTGACAACATCTTGCTCTGCCTGCCTTTCAGGGCCGGTCATTAAAAATGAAGCAGGGCACAAAGAGGCCCAGAAGCCTCCGGGTTCTCTCCAGATACAAGAGACACACAAGTTCTCAACTTGTCACGAGCAATATCCATTTGTGTTTACTCTTCACACCTGCTGAGTAGCCTCTTGGCCGGAGCCGAGGACACCATGCCAAAGACGATCAAAGGATCTTTGAGGATCTCCTGGGCAAGGGGCTGGGGGAGGGGTGTGGGGGAAGACATCTCCCTCTGCTCCTCAAGGAAGGGGCTACCCCCTCGGAGTGTCTGCTCCGAGCATCCTTGGAAAAGAAGTGGTAGCCTGGCTCAACGTGATGGGGGCTTCGGTTCTGCGTTAGGGTTTTGCTTTTAATAATAGATCGATGTGAACAGCTTGGGCCAAACAAATTCTCTACACAAAAAGTCAACTGTCGGAACGAGGTGCATCCGTCCGCCAAGTGCACTCGGGGAGAACGTCCCCGCCAGCCAGCCGTGCGGCTCTGGGAAGGGAGGCCCCACCTGCCGGCCTCATGAATGTTTAGTGAGGAGCATTTCTGCAGCTTACACGAACAGCAGCTGCAGGGCTGCTGTGACGTAAACGGCTTTTCAAGGAGGTGGTGGGAGGGCTTCCGTGGGACGAGGATCTGTAGGAGTTTCTGCCCTAACATTGGCCTTGAATCACCTGGCGAGGGCCGGGACCCCGAGAGCAGCCACTCGACGTCTCTGGACCAGCTTTCCTGTGTATTATTCTTTCCCATCCTTGTACTGGAAGAGAAGAAATTATCATGGGTTGTATTTTGATTTATTCCTTGGTCAGTTTTTCCAAAGAGCAAGATTGCTTTGCCCAACCTTCCAAGTGCAGCCGCAGAAAACTGCCATTAGGACATAACTGAACTCCAGTGGGCTCAGAAAACTGCCATCAGGGGCTGAGGTGTCCACCCCTGGCCTCGGCACCTGCCCCGGACACGGCACCAAGCTCGGTCCTGTGAACTTTCAGAGAGCCTGGCCCACATGTTTACTGGTCCTTGAACACTCACAGGGACAGCAGAGAGAAATTTTGGAACCTATAAGAACTTGTACCTGGATCCTAATGAGCTTCATGGCGTGGAGACAAGTTCATATGCCCCGCAGCCATTGCTTAGAGGGGAAAGAAAGCTCTTGGGTCAGCCCTGAAAGTTAAGGTAGAAAGATACAAAGAGGTATCTTTGTAGGCAGGTGATCGGCTAGAACAGGTCGGGTGATTTTAAATGCCCTCTCTTGATGGGGATACTCCGGAAATCTGGACGGGCAGAGTGCAAGGATGGAGTGACCCTCTTGTCGGGTGTCTCTCAGGTGTGTTTGGGTCCTGGATCCCCAAAAATCCCTCCCCCACAATTTGGGCGTCTTCTGTCAGCTGCCTGGGTGCTGCTTGCCCACCCTCTTTCAGCAGGGACCATCAGTGACCTCATGGGCGGTGCACAGTTGTCCTGGGCCCTGGGAGACATCCCAGGCTGCCTCCTAGAAGCTGACCAGGGCCGCAGGCAAAAGTCATAGTGCCTCTGCAGGGTGTTACCGTCCCACTGAGATGGCCGAGTCCTGCTGTGGCTGTGCCAGTGGCTGGAAGCTTGTGGTCTTCATCTCAGGCAGGTCTCAGGCCCCTACACAGCCTGTACCCAGACACACTTTAGAGTGTGGGGAGCTGCAGCCCCCAGACCAGGGGCACTGGCCCTTGGCCAGTCAGCTAGATGCCCTCCATGTGCATTCAGGTCTGTCCGCCCTGCAGCCCCCCTGCCCCGCAGAACTGCCCCCATCCTGGAGCAAGTGAGTCTGCCTCTGACAGGGGGGCCTCCCAGACCCCGGGGGTCATTGTCTCTGAAGTTTACTGTTAAAAGCATGTGGCCACGAGTCAACGAAGTTTGACATTCTTTTCTATATGTGTGTCTTCCTGAACTGGGCCTGAGCAGTTTGTGATGGAAATGTAGGCCTCTTGGGTTACTTGAACTTATTTTGGAGGATTTGAATTGGCCTGGGAGGAAACCCAGAAATGAACCATTGGGCATGTCATTGTCACTTTTTTCCTATCAAGTCTTTACCCTCCCTCCACACAATGCTTTCTCAGAGGTACATTTCCATCTGAATGTGTAGGTAGGACCAAACGCCATCACACACAAATATGTAAGTTTTGAGGTTTGTAAAGATATTTTCAGCACGTTCCTGTTTCTGTGTCCCCATGCAGCAGGGTTTTCCTTGCCTGTACTGATGGTTTTACACGTCTAGAATCATGTGGTGCATTTCTTACTTCTCAAAACACCTCCTGCTATCCTTCTGCCTCTTGAAACAGCCTTACCTTGCTCCTTCTCTTGGCTACATAGTACTTCCCTGTGTTGATAAATGGGATGCACAGAGTGGCACTCACTCTGTGGCTGGCTTGTTGCCAACAGTGCTGCCACATGAATATTGGCGTATTCTGTGCTCTTGAGCCTGTGAGACAGTCCCTGCATGTGGGAAACCCCTCTGCCTACCTGGGAGCCTCTTCACTTTCATCTGTCGTTCCCTCCAGGGTGACCCTCTCTCCCCTTCACTCCACCTCTGCTCCTGCCCTGCCATCATCCCCTTGTTCCCTTAACAGGTTCTAAAATGGATTGAAGAGTTTGCTATTAAGTAAACCTGTATGGTGACTAGTCCTCATTTGTAAAGCTGCTGAATTATTTTCATCCTTATTGAAAAATAAGTCAACCAATAGATTAAACATGTAATCTAGTTGTTCCTGCATGAGGACTGTGCGGGGCTGCCTGTGGTCTGCAGTAGATCATGGCTCCTCAGCACCTTTGTCTACACAAAAGCCCTAATGTCAAAATGGGGCAAAGCGGGACTAGACTTGCTTCTTCATTTTGCCTCCAGGGGCCTAAAGCAAGTGACATTGAAGTCGTGCCCGATGGCATATTTGATGCCTTCTTTCCAGAAGGCTCCACAGCAGATCTGAACCACAGCACAGTAAATCTAAGCTCGAATTAATGACTCCCTATACTTCCCCCAAATCTGCTCATGACCCACACAGCTTCTGGGGTCCAGGCCCAGACCCACCCGAGAGGCAGTGAAAAACTTCACTGAAGCCGCTCTGGGCTCAGCAACAAAAGAGATTCAATCCCTTTGCTGCTTATTTTAATTTTAAGAAGTGTAGGTAAAGTCCCATATCCCCACATTCAAATTCCCTTCTAAAAATGGACTGCCATAATTATATGTTAAATATGATTCAAATCTGCAGGGAACTGGGACTCAATAAGCATGAAAAAATTAATGAAAAGCTTAATTATTATAATAATACCATTAAAATCTAATAAAGGAAGAAAAAACTTGATTTCATTCCATTTTAGCTTGGGCATCTAATATCTTTTCCCCTCTTTAGCAGAACTGTAATTAATTTAGATTGGATTTTAAGAAAAGCTAAATTATATGCTATAGTACTTAAATTTTTTCAGAGAAAAGGAAATGGGAGTATAAAATAAAGCACATGAAATGATAGAGGATGACTGCAGCTCTATCCTATAGAATTCATTTTAAGGGTTGTCCTTTTCAGGAGGTTCAATCTTTTTTACCACTTTTTATTATTTATGAACCTTCCAGCTGCTCTGATTCCTGCTGTAGCCCCAGAGCTGCACAGCATATAGGTATTTAAGATTCAAAATATTAATTCAATTAACAGTAGTGGAGAAGTACTTGGATGCTCTAGGTGGTAAAATGTCTGTTCATTCTGAGTCCCCCCTCACCCCACCCTCCACATACACACAAGAAAGCTCACAGCTCCAAGGCTGATGTTCCCAACTTACTTTTCCAGTGGAAGGAGTATATTTATTTATTTTTAATTTAATTTTTATTTTATATTGGGGTATAGTTGATTTACAATGTTGTGTAAGTTTCTGCTATACAGCAAAGTGGTTCAGTTATATATATACACATATATATGTGTATATATATATACATATATCCATTCTTTTTCAGATTCTTTTCCCATGTAGGTTATTACAGGATATTGAGTAGAGTTCCCCGTGCTGTACAGTAGGTCCTTGTTGGTTACCTATCTTATATACGGTAGTGTGTGTGTGTTAATCCCAACCAACCTCCTAGGAGTATATTTCTTTGTCCATCAAATGTTCTTGGTGACGCGAGCCTCTCCCAGAGCTTGGATGTGCACAGCCCGCCCGAGGTGCAGGGCACAGTAGCGGGAAGGCAGGAATCCCAATCTTGACCCCATAGGAATGACTTAATAGGAAACTGTATTTTTTTCCATAATAATCCTCTTTTCCTGCTATTTCATTCTGAAGAATGGACCCACACCTGCTGTGCCCATCTCTCTGTAACCATTTAATGAGGCGCTGTGGTGTATTCCACAAACATCTATTGGACACACACTACCTGGAAGATTCCTCCTTGGCCACTGGGCAGTCAGATCTACACAAGCATCGGAAAAGTTAAAACGGAATCAACTGAGCAGTTTAGATGCCATTCCAATGCCAATCAAAATGCTTGATCTTTGCTCCTACTGACGGTTAGGGGCCTATCACATTTATTTTACTTTTGCTTTTAGTTAGAGCAATACGCAATCACTACGTCCTGTCAGTTCTGGGTCTGAATTCTTTCTGGTGAGACTCTCTCCATAACCAGCTTTCAGTTCAATCTCCAGGCCGTTTGCCTGACTCACGAGGCAAGGCGAAGGCATCCTTCACACCCACCCAGCACTGCCAGCTCTCAAACTCAGGGCCAGAAGCAGAGACACACGTGGCCATGGCCTCTTGCCTGGGGCTGACCAGCCCAACGTGGTTTGCCAGGGTGTGTGGAGGTTCCTGCCTCCTGGGAAGTACGAGGCGTCCAGGATGCTCAGCGTCCCAGAGGAGGGCCTGGAGCGCGGCTTTGCTGGTCCAGGGGCTGCCGCCTTGCGCCCTCCACGGGGAGAGGCCGTTCATGCCTCGTGGGATGGCTGGAGACAAGCCTGGTGCCCCTCCGTCAAGACAGTCATGGGATCGTTAGTGAGTCAGATCTAGAACGCAAGCCAGAGACGCTCACACCTGAAGGCCTTCTTTACCAGGTGAAAAAGCAAGAGAGGCTGCCAGGCCGCCTGCTCAGGGGCCAAGGGTGTAGGAGCTGGTGTAAGATGGTGTGAGCACGACTCCCCTGACCCCAGTCCCGCAGACCACTCACCACAACACCCGACAGACAATTTCACCCAAGCCACCCCTTCCAAGAAACCTCTAGGCCCTTCTCACATGCACAGCTGTGGTTTCTCAAATTTCCATGCTTTTAGCCCAAAGAATTAAGAAGCAACTATCTATTGCTCACCCATCCTTGAGTTCCTCATGAACTTCGCCCTTAATAGTCCAGCCTAATTTGATAATCTTTACATGATCCAAAGCAAAGATGGTCAAGGTTTTCTGTTCATTATAACTTCAAAATCAATTCTCAATCTCAGCTGCTCATTGACATAAAAATGTGGAATAATCAAGGGAGGATTTATAAACTGATGTCTGGGCCATAGCCCCCGTCCTGGTCAGGAAGCTGCCAGCTGGGGAATTTGTTAAGAGGTTGTGGGCATTCAAGGTTGAGAACCCTCTTCCTAACAAAAGTCACCATGGTTTCAAATGGACTTATAAAAAAAAAGGAAATAATTGAACCATCATGTTTTCCCATCTTAAAGTTCTGAATTCCTATAGTTCTAATGATTTGCTTTGTGAAGTTTTGCTACAGATTGTGTATTCCTCATATTGTATCTTGGAAACTCAGCGTTGAAATCATCAACCTAAATTTAAAAGAATGCCAGTCTGTAGGTATAATGTGTATGTGGGCATGTATGTGTATATATATATGTACACACACACACACATATTCAAAGCTGATTCTTAATGACTGGTTCTGATACACCACATCAGTTGTTTGGGAAAAAAGTAATGGGAAAACCAAGTCATGGATTCCGGCAAATGAGTCTAATATTTGGGGTTTGAAAAAGCACTGCAAGAGACCTTCGCCAAGACCCTTTCTCCCGTATCTCTGAAGCCATGAGCATCTTAAGGAAACGTGGGCCATACGTTTGGAATTAATTTACACAAAAGTTATCAGCTTATCTGGGAAGAGATATTGATGCCTGAAAAGCCTTTCTAACTCCTTTCTACATCTTTAGCTTTCAAAAAAGGAGGTTGGAATTGAAAAGGAAATGGCACAGAGACCTGGGAAGATTAAATGTCTTGTGAGACAGCTGAGGTGCTCACTCACTGTGGGTGCTTGACTTAGTATCAATACATGAGGATTTACCAGCCGAGAGAGAGACTCCAGACTCTTCTGTGAGTTTATGTAACGTGGTGATAAATGGCTTTGTTAAGTACCTTTAAGAGAAAGACTCATTTAGACTATTAGAGAGAGAAACACAGAATAAATGTTACTTTATAAACACAATAATATTAATAAATAACCTTTTGAAACAGGTTATTTTGTGAAATAATCAGTATAATATCACAATTCTCCCCCCTCTTTTTTTTTTTTTTAAACTATCCCTTTTGCCTTTTCACTGAGATTATAAGTAGGACAAAAACCAGGAAATGAATGCTTAGCTTTTACTGGAGTCCAAATGGAGTGTCTGCTCATACTTGGACCTTGACCAAGGGTGAGGTTTCACAGTTTCAATTTGAGAAGTTGTCACCTACACTTTCTCCTTCTAATATAGATGTAGTCAAGAACAGTTGACCTTCCAACAAATCTGGGATTAGGGGTGCCAGTGGAAAATCTGCCCATGACTTCACAGTGCCCTCCCCACTGCATCTCCACATCCTCGGATTCCACCATCCTCGGGCCATGTGGTCCTGTGCTATTAACTACTGAGAAAAATCTGTGTATAAGTGGACCCGTGCAGTTCAAACCCGTGTTGTTCAGGGGTCAGCTGTATTTCCTTTTCCATTTCTCTTCTAGTGTGTGGCTTCCCCAACCATTCTGTAGGCTCAAGGTTAACTGACCCTCCTCCTTGTAAAAAAGTGACACTTTGGGCAGCCATCATGGGCCCATCATCCACTGGTAAACTCAGTATTTGTCTCTCGAATGTAGAAGCTCTTTGGGTGCAAAGCTGTAGCTGGAGATGCCCGTGTCTTAGTGAGCACCTCCTGGCCCACCGGGGGCTCCGAGGGGAGGGGGACCAGGAGCCCAGCCGTCCTTCTCCAGACCTCGTTCTGCTTGGCAACCTCCAGCTCAGAGACACTCTGCCCAGGAGCCTGCTGGGCCTGCTCACCAGGTGGTGAGGGCCACTGGGCTGGGCAGAGCTGGCAGCCGAGTGCAGCCCATCCTGGGCATGTCTTGGCTCCTGCTTCTGCCCCAGAAACTGGGGAAGAATCGTGTGTGCGTGTGTTTTGCTTTTCTGGTGTTAAATGTTCACCAACATGGATTGAAAGACTTCTAATAAAAAGTCAAGTTAAAAAAAAGGTGAAGGGTGGCACTTGGCCGTGCTGTTCCCTGGGGCATGTCCAGGAAAGAGGCTTCATCTCAGCTTGAAGATGGGGCCTCACTCTGACTCTAGGAAGCACCTGGGAACCAACCTCACTCAGATCACCATCAGGAGAAGAATCTCCTCCTTCCAGGAGGAAAAGCCGTGGCGCAGACCCTGGGGAGCCCTGGACACCTCGGGACACCTGTCACAGGCTGTGGCTTCAGCTGCGGGAGAAGCAGGTTACTGTCAACTCCTCCTGGACGGCCTGTCTTCACCCAACCTTGTTTAAATCAAAGGACTAATTTAGAAAAGAACAATTCCACATCCAGCCACCCAGCTCTGGGCCCAAGTTAATTTTTTTTATTTATTTATTTTTTATTTTTCCTGAGTATGCTTACACACACACACACACAGAGCACATCTCATGCATGTATGTACATGTATATTTTTTACTTAACATTGTAGCATAATTATTTTCACTAAATATTTTCCTATTACAAAAACTTCCTATTTCAAAGGGTGACCATTTTCACGAGTGGCTAAACCCCACTTTACTTCATCATTTTCCAGTGTTGGACATTTCATTCCAACAGCAGCTGAGATTTCAGCTTTGGGGGGCTTTCAGGGTGGGTCCTCAGCTGGAGTTAGAGCTGGGTTTCCCTGGAGGAGTGGAACGTGAGCTCTGCCTGGGTATCCAGCCCCCCACCACCTGCTGCCCCCTCCCCAACAATTCACAGTGACCTTGGTAAGTGGGAGAAGTTCTGTACACTGTAAAAAATATGTTGGTATACTTGTCAGCTCGGGCTGCCTTAACAAAATGCCATGTTAGGCTGGACCCCTAAACAATAGACATGTATTTTTCTCATGGTTCTGGAGGTGGGATGTCCAAGGTTAAGACTCTGGCCAGTCTGGCTCCTGGTGAGGGCTCCCTTCCTGGCCTGTGGACAGCAGCCTTCTCACTGTGTCCTCACATGGCCTTTCCTGGGTGTGTGCTCTGCGAGAGAGAGCTCTGGAATTCCTTCCTTCCCTCTTCCTTCCTTCCTTCCTCTCTCTTTCTTTTCTTTTCTTTCTTTCTCTTTCTTTCATCTTTCTCTCTTCCTTCCTTTCCTCCTTTTCCTTCCTTCCTCTCTCCCTCCCTTCTTTCCTTCCTTCATTCCTTCCTTCCTTTCTTTCTTTTCCTTCCTTCCTTCTTCCCTGCCTCCCTCCCTCCTTCTCTCCCTTCTTTCTTTCATTCCTTCTTTCTTTCATTCTATCTCTCTCTCTCCTTCTCTCTATCTCTTCCTTCCCTCCTTCCTTCCTTCTTTCCTTCCTTTCTCTTTCTTTCTTTCTTTCTTTCTTTCTTTCTTTCTTTCTTTCTTTCTTTCTTTCTTTCTCTCTCTCTTTCTCTCTTCCTTTTCCTTCCTTCCTCCCTCCCTTCTTTCCTTTCTTTCTTTTCCTTCCTTCCTCCCTCCCTCCCTTCCTTCCTTCCTTCTTTCTTTCTCTCTTTCTCTCTTCCTTCCTTCCTCCCTTCCTTCCTCGCTGTGCCTCACAGCTTATGGGATCTTAGCTCCCCAATCAGAGATTGAACCCTCGCCCTCAGCAGTGAAAGCACTGAGTCCTAACCACTGGACTGCCAGGGAATTTCCCTTATTAATTAATTAATTACTTAATTTATTTATTTTATTGAGAAATAAATGACTGCATCACTGTGTAAGTTTAAGGTGCACGGCTTGATGATTTGATTTACATATATTGTGAAATGATTACAATAGTTTTGGGTAACAGCCATCTTCTCATATAGATACAATACAGGAAAAAGAAAGAAGACAGAGGAAGAATGTTTCCTTATGGTGAGAACTCTTAGGATTTATTCTCTGAACAACTTTCCTGTATATGATGCAGGTGTTAACTGTAGTTGTCACATAGTATATCATGTCCCCAGTCCTTACTTACCTTATCACTGGAAGTTGGTGCCTTTTGACCACTTTCCTCTAATTCCCCATCCCCACCTCACCTCTGGTAACCACAGATCTGATTTTTCTATGAGCTTGTTTTAGTTTTTATCTATTTATTTATTTATTTTGGTCTACATATAAGTGAGATCATACAGTATTTGTGTTTCTCTGTCTGACTTACTTCACTTAGCACAATGCCTTCAAGTTCTATCCATGTTATCACAATCACAGAATTGCCTCATTTTTTATGCCTGAATAAAATTCCATTCTTTTTCTCTCTCTCTTTTGATATAGATATAGTTATAGATAAAGATATCTCACATTTTCTTTATCCATTCCTCCACTGATGGACACAGGTTGTTTCGATATCTTGCCTGTTATTAATAATGCTGCAGTGAACATTGGGGGTGCAGATACCTTTTCGAGTTAGTATTTTTGTTTCCTTTGGATATATTCCCAGAAATAGAATCACTGTGTCATATGGAAGTTCTATTTTCAATTTTTTGAAAATCCTCCATACTGTTTCCCATCATGGCTGCACCAATTTACATTCCCACCAACAGTGCACGAGGGTTTCCTTTTCTCCACTTCCTCACCAACACTTGTTATCTCTTGTCTTTTTGATGAAGCCATTCTAACAGGTGTGAGGTGACATTTTGTTATGGTTTTGATTTGCATTTCTTCAATGACTAGCAATGTTGAGCATCTTTCATGTACCTGTTAGCCATCTGTGTCTTCTTTGGAGAAATGTCTGTTCAGGTCCTCTGCCCATTTTCTAATTGGGTTGTTTGTTTTTTTGCTATTGAGCTGTATGAGTTCGTTATATATTTTGGATAGTAACTCCTTATCAGATAGATGGTTTGCAAATATTTCTTCCCATTCCATAGGTTGTCTTTGCTGGCATTTCTTCTTACTGGGACATTAACCCTTAGGACCTCATTTATTTTAGTTCCTGTCACCAAATACAGCCACATTTGGGGTTAGGGTTTCAACATATAAAATTTGGGGGGACACCAATATACTATTCCTAGTAATAGGTCTTCGTTATTTGTTATTTTGGGGGCCTAAAATATACTTGTTACTTTGGAGATAAAATAGAAGTTAAGGAAATTCTCAGAAAGAAGTTGCTATACTTTGTGTGACTTTCTGTTAGTAGTTTTTGGTCAGGAATGTTCTGGAAATGTCCTTTGCCCTGGGATCATGACTTTATGTGGCTTTATATGGCTAGTTTTCGATGGTTATCCACCTCCCTCAAAGAAAGGAATACACCCTGGGGTGCAGAAACAACCATGCTCTGTGCGGACAGTCTAGGAAACACATGTGGGTGCCAGGGGATCAACCCCAGACCCACCCTTCTTGTTGACAAGGGCAAGGTGACACAAGGCCAGTCTTTGAGGCTGTCTCTGAACTCACAGGAAGCAAGGCTATTTCTATTCAAACTCTATGTAATGTAGCAAGAGGCATGGGCAAGCAATCGGTACCAGTCGGTGGTTACAGAAATGCGCTGGGTCCCAGTGGTGGGCTCTCAGAACCCAGCTGAAGACTCTACGTGGGGTGCCACGCTGCACTGAACCATCACCTTCCTACAATGGGGAGGAGTCGGGGGAGGGAGCAAATGGCCTGGACCTCATGACAGCACAAGGACTAAACAGCTTACAGGGAGGGGTGGTCCTCCCCCTTAGGCAGCTGAGGCCAGAGCACTGAATCAGGGGATTCACTAAAACTACACCTGGGTGGCAGATAGGACCACTGACACCAGGTAAAAGCAAAAGTGCCAACAAAAGACTGCCTTGCAAGGCCCAAAGGGGCCACTCTGAAAATGTGCATTGGGAAGCAATTTCTAAGTCAGCTGGCCAGGCAGGCCCCACTTTTGCAACATCCACAAAAAAGCACTCTACCCGCGGAGAAGCAGTTTGGGGGCAAAACTTGTCTAATTAGCCCAAATGAGCCTTCTGCGGTGGCAGCCCCGTCAGAGCCAGCAGCCACCATTGGCAGAGCCCCATCCTTGACCCCAGAAGCAGGTCCTGTTAAAGCAGCTGTAAAACACTGCAGGACCCCTTCAAAGCCTGAGTAAGAACCCCAGAGCCCCCTCCCCCGTCATGGGTGCCGACCTCCACGGAGCGAGGGGCTCAGGCCTGGGGAGACTGGGACACAGGCTGTGTCATGCTTTCCAGGCAAACTCAAGCTGTGTCTTCACGCAGATGGGAAAAGAAGCTGGGCTCTGCTCATCCTGATGCCCGGCATACTCTCCATTAACGCCGTAGAAATCCTAAATTCTCAGAGTGAACTGCATTTTGTCAGGAGCCTATGAGGTTTTAAAACTCCGTGTGTCTTTTCATTAATTAGATGGCTTCTGATTGGTTCTTAAAGTCAACAGAATAGCATGTACCAGTTTTAACAACTACGAGGGCCAATAATTTTGGGGAAAAGAATAGATATGTTACGTTGAGCAAACATCACAAGAAGACATAAAGTTTGTTTTACGATGTGCTGAAGCCATCAGGAAATGAGACACTGGTGCATTTTGGGTGGTGGGGACCATCTGATCTCTCCCATTTCCAAACAACCTGTTGATGGAGTGTAAAAGGGGAGAAGCCATCTATGGAAATCAAAGGATACATGCCCTTTCACACTATTAAACCATGCTCAAAAGACAGATGAACCTAAAAAATGTTTCTGGTCTCAGGGAGCATGTTGTCCATTACCAGCATGAGGAAGCCTTGCTTGTGCAGGGAACCCTGTGGTTCCCAATAGGAGGTATCTAGATGACCTTCCTCGCTCCCATTTTAGTTTGTGGGTCAGAGGTCATCAGCATCAAAACCGGGGACTGTATTAGTATGCAGATTCCTGGGTCCATCCCAGGCCTCCTGAATCAGAACCTTTGGGGGTGCTGGTGAGCTTAGAACATTCATTTTTAATGAACTATGAAGCTGAGATGGACTGTCTTTAAATTTTGAGAATTACTAGAGCACACCAAAGAGGCTGTTGGTTTAAGTTTTTCATCTCATTGGAATGCACGAGATTGCATTTGTTCCAAGAAGTGAGGAGACACCAAAAAAGACACCCAAACTGAATCTCTAGTCCCATTACTTGGAGTTTGGTAATTTTTTATGCAGGGCATTTTTAATTAAGGGGCCTCTGTACCATTGTGGCCTGTGTCCACTCTAAAATAGCACCCTGGTTTTGTCAACATTCTTCCTTCTGAGGTTCCTGGGAACTGAAGTGTCACTTGGCAATCACAGTGATGTTGACAGTCTTTTTTAGCCAAGTATTAAAATGTCCCTGTGCTATATCGCTGGCCTTGAGGGCCAGTGGGGCTACTTTCGGGAGACCCAGAGGGCTGTGGGAAACAGATTCCTCTCCTTACGGGTGCACACAAAATCTCACCCACTCTGCAATCCAGGGCAGAAGCAGTCATTTGATAGAAGCTTGCGTCAGACCCCCTGCTGATCTTGTAGAGCCTCCTGGAGAGACAGGAGGCACTGCAGGTCACCCTGGGGACACAGACACTGGCAGCAGCCATTTGGGGGAGCACCTTCTACTACCTGGTTGCTGTGCCGGCAGGAGTAAATTTGGAATCCTCTCTTGCACTTGCCCCTGCCCACCAGTCTTTAGGAAATAGTATTGGGCACCTCAGACCAAGCAAATAACTGCGTGTGGACAGATCTCCACCCACCAGCAGACAGGCTTCCTTGAGACCCCCTGAGACCACAGCCACCCCTGGACACAGCCCTGCCCACCAGAGGGCCCAGGACCTGCCCACACACCATGCACAGACACTGGACTTGGGACCCCCAGATCCCTGCAGCCAGAGGCCCCGAGACCTAGCTCCATGTACCAGCGGGCAGACCACAGCCCCAAGACAGCTGCAGCTCCACAGCCCGCCATTGCAGGACACAGCCCACCCACCAGCAGGCCAGCACCAGCCCTGGAACCCCTGGGTATGAGTGTGCTTTATATAATCTGTGTGGTTTTCACATCTTTTCTCCCAGTCTGTAGGTTGCAATTTCATACTCTTAATAGTTTTTTCACAGAGTTCAGGTTTTTAATTGTGATAAAGTCCTGTTTATTAAGTTTTCCCTTTATGGATCATGGGTCTCTTTGCCAGTCATAGAGCCCAAAGATTTTCTGCTGTTTTTTTCCTGAAGTTGTATCATTTCAAATTTTTTATTCAAGTTTCTGATATATTTTTAGTTAATTTTTATATAAAGTGTGAAGCTTTTAGGTCATTTTTTGACTTATGGATGTCCAATTGCATCTAGAGTCATTTGTTGGAAGACTTTCCTTTTTACATTGAATCACTTTTGGACTTCGGTCAAAAATAAGTTTGGCATATCTGTGTGGGTCTATTTCTGGGTTCTCTATTCTGTTCCATTGATCCATGTGAATATCTATCCACCCATACCACAGTCTGGAATACTAGAGCTATACAATAAGTCTGGAAATCAGTTAGATTGGTTGCCCAAATTTCTTCTTTCTTAATTAAAAAAAAACTCTTCTAATTCTTTTTCATTCCATATAATTTTTGAATGATTTTGTCTATATCTACAAAAAACATTGATAGGATTATGATAGGAATGACATTAAACCATCCTTTTACTTTCAACTTGCCTATACTGTTATGTTTGAAGTGAGTTTCTTGTAGACAACATGCTTTTGAGGCATAGTTTTTTTTTTTTTTTCAATTGAAGTATAGTTGATTTACAATGTGTTAGTTTCTGGTGTACAGCACAGTGATTTAATTTTATATATATATATATATATATATATATATATATATATATATATATAATTTTTCAGATTCTTTTCCATTATAGGTTATTACGAGATATTGAATATAGCTCCCTGTGCTATACAGTAGGTCCTTGTTGTTTATCTGTTTTATATATAGTAGTGTGTATATGTTAATCCCAAACTCCTAATTTACCCCTTCCCTCTTTTTCCCCTTTGGCAGCCATAAGTTTGTTTTCTATGTCTGTGAGTCTACATCTGTTTTATAAATAAGTTCATTTGTATTATTTTTTTAAGATTCCACATATGCATGATATCATATAATATTTGTCTTTCTCTGTCTGACTCACTTCACTTGGTATGGTAATCTAGGCATAGATTTTTTAAAAATCCACTCTTTCAATCTCTGCCTCTTAACTGATATTTTAAGACATTTACATTTAATGTATTTGTTGTTGTGTTAGGAATTAATTCTGCTATTTCAGTTTTTGCTTTCTATTTGTTCTCTCTTTTTTTTTCTTGATTTCCTATGGGTTACTTGAACATTATTTTTAGAATTCAGTTGTGCTGTATCTATTGTGTGTGTGTGTGCACATGTGTGTGTCTTTGTATAACTTTTATTGTGGGTGCTCTAGGTGTTATATTATACATACGTGATTTATCACAGTCTGCTTGTGTCATTTTGCCACTTCAAGTGAAGTATAGAAACTTCTTTCTTTATGTCATTATATCATCCTTGTTTGTAATATAATTGCCTTAAGTATTCCCTCTACATATATCTAGAATAAGATGAAGCAGTGTTAACAGTTTTGTTTCAGTCATCAAATATAATTTAGAAAACTCAAGAAGAGAAAGAAAATGCATTGTATTTGTCCACAATTTTACTCTTTCTGCTCTTCTTTCAATATTCCTGATATTTAAAGATTCTTTCTTTTACCATTTTCTTTCTGTTTCTGGAGATCTCTTTAGACATTCTTTTAGGGTAAATCATCTGGCAGCACATTTTCTTAGGTTTCCTCCATCTGAGAATGCCTTGATGTACCTACCGTTCATTCCACAAGGATATTCTCATTTGGTTAGGATTCTGGGCTGGTAGCCCTTTTCTTTCAATAATTGGAAGATGTTATGTCACTTGCTCTTCTCTCCTTACTTTCCATTCAGAAATCTGCTGTAATTTGAATCATTTTTACTCTATATGTAAGGTGTTGTTTCTTTTTCACCTGTTTCATTGCCTTTAATTTTCAGAAGTTTGACTATGATGTGTTTTGGTATAAATTTGGGGGATTTTATTCTGTCAGAAGTTTTATCCTGAGGAAGTGTTATTCAGCTTCTTGAATCTGTAAGTTTATGTCTTTTGTCATATATAGGAGAATTTCAGCCATTACTTCTTAGAGTATTTTTCTGTCCCTCTCTTTCTCTCTCTTTCTGTGACTCCAATGACATGCAAGTCAGGCATTTTGCCTTTGTCCCACAGGTCACTGAAACTCTGATAACTATTTTTCTATTTTCTGTTAGTTATTCAAATTGGGTAATAATTTCTACTCTCCTGTCTTCAAGTTTCTTGATTCTGTTTTCTCAGTATTGGTGTCAAGTAAAGCCATTGATTTTTTTTTTTTTTTTTTTTTTTTTACATTAAAGACATTGTAATTTTAGTTCTAAGATTTCCATTTGGTTCTTCTTTATGCCTCCTCCTCCTCCTCTTCTTCTGCTGCTGTTGCTGGGACTTTCTTCTTTTATTTAAATGTGGTCCTATTTCTCATAGAAGCACTCTAAACATGGCTGCTTTAACATCTTGTCAGATAATTCTGACATCTCTGTCATCTTGGCCTTGGCACCTACAGATTGCCTTTGGTTTTCATTCAGTTTGAGATCTTCCTGGTATGTGGTGTTTTTAACTTTAACCTCCATATTGTCATAGTATGTATGAGACTCTGGATCTTATCTACACCTTCTGACTCAGCTGTCTTCTCCAGCACCAGCCCGTCAGCAGCAGGTGGTGTAGCTAGACATCCAGGCTCTTCACTGACTTCCCTTGACCCCTAAGAGGGGGTCCTGCTGGGTGAGATGGAATTCTGACTTCCCACGTGGCCTCCACTGACACCATGGATGAGTGGCTTCATGACAACTGGGCAGTGATGAAAGTCCTGACCCTCCACGAGCCCTCTTCTGACTCCACTCCCACGGAGAGGGGAGGTGCGCCCTGTATCTGTTGTTTGGGGTGGAAGTTCAGGCTTCCCATGTGGTCTCTAATGACCCTGGGTTGGGGTCTTGGTTATCTTTGAATGGCCATGAGAGTCCGGTCTCCATGCTCTGCCAGTCTCTGAGCATGGAGACTGGCCCCTGGCAGGGGTGTTGGGTGTCTCGTTACAGCCCATAAGGCTGGAGTCCAGGCTCTCCACTCAGGCCTCAGTGCTGTGATTTGGGTGGGGCCACAGTTTTTGTATGACATTTGGCTGGAGTAGAGTGGCTATTGTCTGAAATAGACTGTCCTGCTAGGCTGCTCCTTTCCTTGTCCTTTGGCTGGAGAGAGCAGACTTCTGTTAAACTCTTTCTGTCCTGTTGGCATGTCTAGGCTGATGGCTTCTTCAGCTCCACATCTGGGACACAAAAGGTAAGAAGAAACCCAGCTGATTTCCCACTGCATCCTCCCATGGGTCCTGCCCTGAAGTTCCTAGTCAGTCTCTCCTCTTCTCACGTTTCAGAGACTTTGTGTATTTGTGTCATATATAATGCCCAGAGATTTTAGGATAGAAATAGGGAAAATACATGTACTCCATCTTCCCAGAGGCAGAGGTTCTGTAATCATTCATTTTTCTCCAAAATAATTTTTTTATGATTCTTGGAAATATCAACATGTTAAGAATCAGTTTTGCATGACTTATTTGAAAAGGTATTGATTGACTTTGCCACATTCATGACACAGCTTCCCTGTCCAGTGTAAACATGTTCCTTATTTTTGAGATCCCAAATCTCTTAAAGGCACACAGTAGTGGATGGTGATTTTTCATCATTCATCAAAAATTCCTGTAGTATCAAAAATGACATTTAATATCAAATGTAATATCCAAATGAAATACATACTGCTTTTCTTTCTTTTGTATTTGAAATAATTCTCCTTTTCCTCTTTCTCCTCCTTCTCCTCCTCCTCCTCTTCCCCTTCCTCTTTCTTTTTTACATCCCATCCAGCTAGTGGATACTAACTCATATTACTTGACAAGGAGTTGGACAATCTTCATGAATCATTCCAGAATCTGGTACACATTCTGGCACTGGACTTGGTGTTTCCTCATTGCAATAGTGTCATGAGGGGAGAAGGTAATGTGTGAAGGGGTCACCTCTCATTTAGAGGGCAGTGTATCTAACTAAGCCAGCAGCCCTGGACACAGTTCAGATCATAACCTTCCCAAACCTCCTTTCAATTCCAGAAACCAGGGTGGTTACCTCACTTGGCATGGAGTGATTGGACCTATGATCATTAGGAAATGACAGCTCTGCATGCCACCGTTGTCAGGAGACCTACCTCTAAGTGCCTTAATCAAGACCTGAAATGATACTTTGTGTCTCTTTGTTTATCACCTGTCTCCATTTGTATAACTTCTGTGAAAGCTGGAGGCTCCTTTGTCACATTTATGGCTTTACCTACATCACCTGAAACCAGGTAAAAGCTCCATGAATATTCACTGGAAAAATGAAGTAATAGATTTTTCACCCTTAAGGCCAAGGCATTCTGGAACAATGTGTTTCCTTGTGTAAATATATTACTGAATTTGAACAGCTCTTACAGACTTGAGGATCTTCTTACCTTTATGGAAACACCATATCCTAAGTGACACGTTTAATCATTTGTGACCTCAGAACAGAGTCTAGCAAACTTGTATGACCAACTCTGAGGTACAAAGTGAAAAAGTGTAAGTCATCAGCCCAAACTTGAAGCACCAATTTCAAAACTTTTCTATGATGATAAATCCAGTTACACCCAAAACTATACTCTCAAAAGGCAATAGCAATCTAGAGTCATAAGAAAACTGAGAATTTATTTCAACAGCTGAGACCCATGTATTTCTTAGGATCCTTTACCTGCTGTATGTTGACGATGTGGGCCCGTTGAGATTCCTCCGTGTCCAGCACAAAGACATTGGTCAGAACCAAGTCCCAGCGGCTCAGGAATGCAAGATTAACCCCAAGAGAGTTGAAACGCTAGAGTAATGGCAGTAGGTGAACCAGACTTGAAGATCCAGATATTTTTAAAATAATTAAATAAAAAAGGACCTTTGCCAGTCCTAAAGTTATTTAATGTAGGACAAAGGTTGACAACAGAAAATGTGAAACTTCTGAGCTTTAAAAATTAAACTAATAAACAAATAAATTTAAAAATTAAACAAATTCCAGGAATTGTTTTATGGATGGGTGATCACCTGGATATTTTTGAAGAGGAACTCCCAGATCACAAATCATAAGGGAGTCCATGATTCCCGGGGCCACTGACTGCAGAGCCTCTGCAGGGACCAGAGAGTTTGCTGGGTCCCACTCTTCCCTGTCCTCCTGGTCTGGGGTGAATGTTCTGTAACTTGCAAAATAAATAGCACAACCTTTCTGAGCACTGAGCTCTGTGCTGACAAATATACAAACGTGGAGAGCATTAGGGAGGCCTCCAGCATTTCAATGATGTATGCACCCCAACACTTAATTATTTTGAAAACATCTGTTGAAGAAAAAGATGCTCTCGAGGGAAATTAGGAGTCCAAGGATCAGTGACTGAGTGACCACATTTCAGTCTCAAACGGGGGGCAGGAACCTGAGAGGTGCAGAGCCCGGGCACTGAGGAAGTGAGGACGGGGCTGTCTCCACGCTCCAGAGGAGAAACTGGCCCTGGCGCTGACCGTTGCCTGCACAACTGATGGACCCTCGTTGGAAAGTACACATGTTCACGCCCGTGGCTGGCTTTCCTGGCAGTTCACACTCTCTCACAAGAGAAGGACACCTCCTAGAAGGTCAGGCACTTCCCGCGATGCTGCACAGGACTTGTGGGTGTAGGTGACCAATCCAGGACACCTGCAGGTGTGAGAGGGAGAGGGCTTAGGGAAGAGTCCCCGCTGTCAGCCGGTGTTCATGACCAGCAGCTAACCACCCCGGAATGAGGGCGTGGGGCTAATTTCCCCAGTGAACCATCAAGACCATGGTAAACTGCACCAAAAGCCTGCCTGTGCCAAAGTTTATGGTTCAGTGATTAAACCCCAAGGCCAGGCATCCTCATAAAATCGCCATAAATGAGGAGAAGCGGTCTAGACACAAATGCGTATTGTTCCCGTTCATAACCTATTCATCAGTTATCCAGAGAGTTGTCCTAATTTCCCCTGTGTTCAATTTTTAAATTCATCCTTAGGCATAGGAACAAAAAAAGGAAACCTTCAGCTCACGCCTATCCTAGCCCCCGCTAGTGGCTAGAACGGGCTCAGAGTCAGGGTGGGTGGGGTGGCCTGCGGGCAGGAGGGCTGGGTGGGGGGCCCACTCCTGAGGGTCTGGCTCCGGCTCCCTCGGGACCCTTGCCTGGTGAGTTGACAACTCTGCCCGTCTACCCTCGCTGCTCAGCGTCCCAGTGAGAGGGTTCTTTGCAGGTCCGTTTCAGCGTAACCTTTCAAGAGTGATAAATACACAAACAAACAAGGGAGAAAGAGATGAGGGAGGGAGAGAAAGAACAAATCAAATTCCAAGTTGTGCAGAAAGAACTGTGAGGAATATGGATAATTTCGTCCTGACAGTTGCACACTTAAAGTGCAGGATTTATTCTTTGCCATTTCACCTGTGGTGAATAGCACTGCATCCCTTCCATGCCCACCTGCCCCCCCCACACAGTAGGGCTGCACCAGGTCATTCTCCCCATGGAATTTATACCTAAGTGATATCAAGCAAAACTGGTGTCATTTTTTTTCCTTAAAGCTTCAGGAATTTCACACCTTCCCTTGGTAACTTATTCAAGTATGAAATATCTCCTGGTAACTTTTTTTTTTTTTTTTTAATTTATTTATTTATTTATTTATTTTTTGGCTGTGTTGGGTCTTCGTTTCTGTGCGAGGGCTTTCTCTAGTTGCGGCGAGCGGGGGCCACTCTTCATCGCGGTGCGCGGGCCTCTCACCGTCGCGGCCTCTCTTGCTGCGGAGCACAAGCTCCAGACGCGCAGGCTCAGTAGTTGTGGCGCACGGGCCCAGTTGCTCCGCGGCATGTGGGATCCTCCCAGACCAGGGCCCGAACCCGTGTCCCCTGCATTGGCAGGCGGATTCTTAACCACTGCGCCTCCAGGGAAGCCCCCTGGTTACTTTTTTTATATTTAACGTAAATCTTATGCTTTGGCTTGTTTTTGTTTTATTAAGATTCAGTGAAATTTAAAAGGCCTGTAATTACATGTAATAGCCCCCTGTTTTGAAAACTACTATTTAATTTTGATCTTCATAGTATTTGCTACAATAACCAATTTAACCACATTAGAAAATTGGTGTCCCAGAAAATATTCCTTGCTACATTGCAGACCTCATTCACATCAATGAATACTTGAAAATTGGGCCAATAAATAGGCCACAATTAAATAAAAAATAAAACAATAAAAATAGTTGAAAGGCAGTTTTACAAAGAACATATTGATAGTTTTCTGTTTTCTGTGTCTCTAAAATTTCAGGCTGGGAAAAAATAACTGGCAAAGATCTCAGCTGCACTTCAGCACATTCACTGCACTGAGTCTTAAACTGGATCCTGGGGTGAAAAGTCAAGTGCCTGGTGGTTCCCTGGTCATTCACCTGCTGCCCCCATCGTTCCAGGCTCACAAAGTGGACGGGTCGCAGGAGAGACTGTACTGCTCCCTGGACAGCTCCCAATGCCCTCACTTCCATCAACATAACTGATGAATTATCTGGAGAAAAAGAGAGTGAGGAAGACATCACTTAAGGTAATTTGAAATTAACTAGAAATTTGAAAATTAGATTGGGAGTTTGGGATTGACATGTACACATTACTATATTTCAAGTACGTAACCAACAAGGACCTACAGTATAGTAAAAGTAAATAAATGAATAAAATCTTAAAGCCTTAAAAAAAGGTTACAGAACTCTCAAACATCAACATTGATTTCCTCACATTTTACCCAAAATTGAGAAAGATGTGTGTGTGTCTGTGTGTTTGAGTGTGTGTGTTATATTTATATGTAAATAAACAGAAGGAAATTAAAATGCTTATAAAGTGCATTGGGATACCACAGGCACCACATACCACTAATGAATTAATATTTAATATGATGAGCATGATATTTGACATATGTATACAAACGTCCATTAAACATACATGTAAGGATTAGGGGATGTTTCATAGATTTGAAAATTAACTTGCTATTTTAATAAATTAAATCCAGTAAGAATTTCAAATATCTTTCTAGTCTTAATAACATCAAAGGAAGAACATTTGGTTCATTTAAAAATCCACACGTGAATTGTCGGGGGTGGGTCTGAGTCCTGTGAAGCACGGAATGAGGGATTAAGTGCCAGGAAGTCACCTGGCGCGGCTGCTTCTCGGAGGTCCGGCTGGGGACCTGCAACTCCTCAGAGCCACTGCTCGGAACAGGACTGTCTACTGGGGGAGCCAGAGACTACGGAAGGAGTCATGCAAAACCCCACGACTGCAGTCTCCAGGCTTCAGGGGCGGGGAGAGAGGGGTGCTGTGAGCCAGCTGCGTGCACACAAGGGACCCTGGGATGGAGACCCCAGCAGGACCTGGGTGAGCAAATGTGGAGAAAAGGAGAGTGAAAGGGACAAGGACATGAGAAAAACCAGAGAAAGAAAGTGAAAAGCTTCATGTAAGAAATTAAGATACAAAGACCTTCACTGAAGTGACTGAAAGACAGACCAACACGTGGTGAACATTAGGAGGAAGTTAGTGCCCTCGGGCCTCGCCCCTTGGACATTTCCAAGGCCAGGGCTGGGTCAGAGGCTCCATCAGAGATGTGGGTACGTGTGTGTGTGCTTGTGTGTGTGCATGGGTGTATGTGCATGTGTGTGGTTGCTGGCAGCTCCACATGGAATCAGGGAGGGAGCTGGAGGAGGAGAGGATGCACCCATGGGGGACAGGACTGCTTCCTACCTCTGCCTGGACCCTCTCTGCAGAGACATAATTTATCTTCTCAGAACGTGGTGGCAGAGTGACACAGTGTATTTTAAGCACACATTTCTTTGTTTCCTAATATAAATCAGTGTTTCAGTGCATCAGATTTCTTTGAACAGACCCACTCTGTGGCTTCTTTCTGCAGCTCTCATCAAATTGAAGAATAAAATAGGCATTAACTTCTGAGACAGAGAGAATCAAAAGGAGGACAAAGCCTCACTGGGTGGGTCAAGATGACTTTGGAAGTTGGAGAAAGATGGACAAGTGGGCTGCCGTAGCGGAAGGAGAGAGGGAAGGACACTGGGGCCTGCAGAAGGGGTAACCGACTGGCACTGGACCCCAGCAAAACTCGGAGCCTCCAGGAAGATCTGGATTTGGGGACGGTGGCTCAGGGTGGAGAGTGGGGGGAGCCTCTGCACCTTATACAGAGCAGAGGATGCACAGACCCCCTCCCTGCCCCCAACTCACAAGCCCACAGGAGTGGGAGGCCCACCAGTGGGAGGGGTCGCAGAGAGGGGCTGTGTCCCTGGGGCACCTGCACAGCTGGGAATGTGGTGATGTCTTTCCAAACATGTGAGCCACGTGGGACGTTCCAGCTTCGTCCCCTCCAGGTTCTTTCTGAGCCTGCTGATAAAAGGTGGGGCATTCTTCTCTGGGGAAGACCAGCCCAAGCCAGGAATCCTGGTTTTCAGACTGGAAAAGTAACTTACACAAGTACATTAATTCAGTTATTTCAATGTACTCCCCAAGTTTCAAATGTGAAAATGAACTTCAAAATTGTTTTCAAACATTCAGAGTCTCGATAGAAGATCTCTTATACAGTCTTTACCCCCAAAAGCTTTCCAGAGGTTGAGATGGGGACCGAGACCACAGCGTCCAACACGGAGACAGCAGGCAGGTGCCCAGCATTGCAGGTGATGGGTATGGGCTCCTCCAGGAGGGCTGAGGAGCTGGCCTTGGGGACATCTCCTCCAGATGGGGCCCTGGGACAGAGGCCCCTCTTTATGAACAGGACTGTCCACGGCACGATGTGCCGAGAGGAATTTTCTAGCTCCGACAGAAACTCTGCGTGCAGATACGTGACAGGCAAAAGAAAATACAAAAGCCAGGAAAAACGAAACAGAAACCAAGGTCTGTACAAGAAAGGAAAGCACAGTGCATGTTGTGTGGTGTTGTGAACATGTGTGCCTGTGACGGGTTGGATGTTAGGACACAGTCAATGCACGTTTTCTAAACCTAGAGAATTAGAAAGCAGCTGTATAAATGTGTTTTTTTGGCAAAATGAAGTTTAATGCTAGCAGAAATATCTAAAAGAATCAAGGGTTGATTCTTTTACCCAGTGGGGCAGGAGTTGGGGCTCAGTGGAGGTGGATTGGTCAGGGGGTGTTGTAAATTTCGCCTTGCAGCACGATCTGACATTGGAAGTTGTGCTCAGCCGTGAATCTGACTTTGCGTCGGCAGCAGATGGGCCCTGGTGGGGCGGCTGGTGGCCGGGTGCTGGCCCTCCAGGTTTCCTCTCCCACCCACACGCCCGGCAGCAGCCCGGTCCTCAGCATGGCAGGCAGCCTGGCATATTCTTTCTAATTGTATTGCCATAGCAGCTACCAGGGTGAATTAATGACTGATGTCTTCAACCGTCCAGACTCCTGGGCGGACGGGAAGCATTGTCCATCATTTATCCAGCGATCCCCTGGTGCTTTGTCAGGGAGATACAGCAGAGGAATAAATTACATCTGCCGCCAATAGGACCAGAGAGAGGGAAAGAACTCGATGGATGGAGTCAGGGCTTTGGATGAATGCGAAGAGGAGATGTCTCTGCCGCCGCTGTGTCACACCTGCCGAGTGTCCAGCACCCTCCACTTGCTCTGTGAGATGAACGGCTGTGGCCATTCGTGCTCTGCTTCCCACACACTTCTGCTCCTGTCGGCTGGGCTGTAGGTTTGCCGAGAGTCATAGCTGATGGTACTTGAGTGTGTTTTCATAATCATCTCACTTACCAAATGTTACTTGGAAGATAAAACATGAATTTGAATAAAAAGTCAGTTGTTTCTATGAAGCCCAAGTTCCATGCAATTAATAAAGGAAATCGCTTTAAAGTTCTTGTTTGTCTTTAAAGAAAGCAAAACAGGAGACCACGGGTGAATTTGGGTCTGGTACGCGGGAAAAACGTGAGGAATTGCAGTTGGTAACCATGGAGTAGCCTCCACAGCCCTATTGCTGAAAAATTGCCCTGATGACGCAGCTTGAGGCATGGCAGGTGAACCAGAAGACGGATGTGCTCTGTGGGCAACGAGGTTCCGAAGGCTTTCTCTGCTCCTCTTGGGAGAGAAGCGATTGAATCGCTCGCCCTTGCTGTCTTTGTCCATTGATGCGTTGATGAGACACGCATTTCCACAAAAACTCTTCCTGAAAGAAAACTACTTAGTTTGTTGTGGTGAAAAAAATAAGTGTTCCTAAGCTGAAAAATCTTCTCAGTGAGCCATACACTGTTTAAAAAGTGGAGCACAGCCAAAAATGCATGTGTCTTCCCAAGAAAAGGTCCTTATCTACTTCTAAAGAGCCATTCCCCAAGTCCTTGTTTGAAATACAAGAGTGGGAAAGTAAGAATAAAAAAGACTGCATAGTCAGAGGTGTGAAACCCAGTATAATGGAGTCAATGTAAAGGCTTGAGTCCTTATTTGATAATTTAACAAAAATCAATCAATATGAATTTTAATTGAGTTAAGACTGAGGTCTATAAAGAATAATCTGAAAGGAATATTCCAAAGATCCTCCTTTGCAAAATATTTTTTATCTGGATTGTAATTCTGTACCATTACATACTGTCCAATTAACACGGATGTTTTAAATTGTTCATTTTACTACATGCTGGGCAGTGCTTTTAATGGTTTTCATTCATCTTGCTGAATAAGATTAGTGCCCGATGTCACAGATGAGAACCTGGGCATGGATTGCTTGGGTAACAAGATCAGATGATGAACATTGCAGTAGTGGAGTAAGGAGTCAAGTATGAGAACCTTCCTTCTACCTGCACAGTTTGACTTTATTTTGGACTGTGAGATAAGTTTCAAATGCCTAGTCAAGATCCCTTCTTAAGAAGCCTTAAAAAAAAAAAAGCTACAAATTTTAAATACACAATGCTTTCCTGAAGCTTACTTGCTCTACTTCTCCCTAGAGATGTTCCCCATAAGCTGGAGAGGTGGGTTCAATCTATGAAATCTGTATGTAGGGGAAATATAGAAATATGTTTTTGTAGTATATACATTTATTTTCTTTATATCTATCAAGTTATCTGATTCATCTATCTATCTTCACCATCATCATCCTCTGGTATCTATCTCTCTATCCACCTATCTCTTCCTCTCTTCCTTTCTCTATCTTATATCTACTACCTGTCTATATATCTACTATCTATCTCTACTTCGGTTGGCCTCAATGTTGGAGATTGAGTGATGGACAAAAGGAACATGTCTTTGCCCTCAGGGATCTTAAATTTTAATAGAAAACAAAGATATTAAACACAATTGTACAAAAAAAAATTCTGTGTATAGTTGCAACTCATGGTAATATCCACTAGAAAAGATTGTAGGCTCATATGTAAGGAAGAATGTAGCAAGTAGATACAATTCTGTTTGGGAGGAGAGTTTGTCAGAAAAAGCCTTTCTGTTCTGCATCTATTATGATTTACTAATTATGTCAGCCCATCTTTCCATCTGTGAGTAACTAGAAAAGCGGAATAAAAATACAAACAACAACAACAAAATTGATGACAGGTTTGGGTAGCTGCTAAGGCAGCTAGGTCTAGAGGGGCAGAGATCCTTGACAAAAGGAGCAGAGAATGAAGTGAGCCTGGCATTCAGCACCACTTTCCCCTCAAGATGTTTGCAGATTCCAGCGTGGTGTGCGGCTCAGAATCAGGAAGGATGGGTAGAACCCACAACAATCTCCTTGGCTGGAGACAAAAACTGAAGTTCAGGGTCAGATTTTGCTTCATACATTGCTCCATACATCTGTTATCAGGCACATATGTATTTATAACAGTTAAATACTCCTGGTGCAATGATCCTTTTATCATGCGAGAGTGAGCCTCTGTGTCTCTAGTCATGCTCTGGACACAAGTCCCTTTTGTCTGATATTATCAGAGCCAATATGGCCTTTTTTTTATGCTTAAAGTTAGCCTGGTATTTTTTCTAATCTTTTGCTTTCAGTCACTTTATGTTCAAGTAGTTAAAGTTCATCTCTGATAGACAGAGTATAGTTGGTTCTTGCTTTATTGTTCAGTCTAACAATCTCTGCCTTCATTGATATAATTATCAATATGGTGACATTTAGGTCTGCTATTTTGCTAATTGTTGTTTATTTGTCTGATCTGTTTTTGTCCCTGTCCCTCTTTTCCAATCTTCTTTAGTGTTAATCAAATACTTTTTAGTCTTGGTGGTGGCCATGAAAATATACCTTTCATGTCTTTAAGTGCAGAGAGTCACGTGACTGACAGCTCCAGATGCTGCAATATGAACCCATCATTGTGTTTGCACGAGGGTCACACTCCCCACAGCCAGTTCCAAGTCAAAGAGTGTGGCAGCCCCTTCCTGTGAGACATGGGACTTCCCTGGGGGGTGACTTTTGCTTGAGAATCCCATTGGCCTTGTCAAACTGTATTAGACCCACATCACAGTCTAAGACTTCTACTCAACCTTTCTCTTTTCCCTCACTTCCTTGGGAGGGAGTCTGCATCATGATCGGATAACTCTCCAGGCCCGAATTCCTTTATGGACATTTTCTCCTAGAAATCGCTCAGATATATAATCCTATCTTGGTGTTCGCTTCTTGGAGAACTCACACTAACGTGACATTTTATTTTATTTTATTTTATTTTTTATAAATTTATTTATTTTATTTTATTTATTTTTGGCTGCGTTGGGTCTTCGTTGCTGTGCGTGGGCTTTCTCTAGTTGCTGCAAGCAGGGGCTACTCTTCATTGCAGTGCACGGGCTTCTCATTGCGGTGGCTTCTCTTGTTGCAGAGCATGGGCTCTAGGCACATGGGCTTCAGTAGTTGTGGTATGTGGGCTCAGTAGTTGTGGCTCGCGGGCTCTAGAGCACAGGCTCAGTAGTTGTGGCACATGGGCTTAGTTGCTCCACAGCATGTGGGATCTTCCCAGACCAGGGATCGAACCTGTGTCCCCTGTATTGGCAGGCAGATTCTTAACCACTGCACCACCAGGGAAGTCTCGACATTTTATTTTAATGCCTTTATTGACTTCCTAGCTCAGTCTCTTTGCATTAGTGCTTAGTCATCGCTTTAAAGATTACAATGTGCATCTTAAACTTAATCCAATCTGCTTAGAGTTAATATTCAATTACGTCAGGTAAAATGTGGAACCCTTATAATAAAATGAGGAAATGAAGCTCAAGGTGATACATGAAGGATGGATAAAATTTAGCAAATAGAAAGGAGGGGTAGGAAGAACTTTCCAGGAAGACATTATAACATGAAATTGCCTGAGATGGAGAAGCACTTGGAACAGGGTGAATGAGAGGAAGGGTGGCCTCAGAGGGGGTTGGAGACAAAGCAAAATAACACAACCAGCTGGTGGGGAACACTTAAAATGTGCCCCAAGCCACGCATTATTCCACTGAATCTCCACAGGAACTGTAAGAGGAAGAGGCTTCTATTGCTTCCATCTTACAGATAAACAAATAGAGGATTGCCCACATTCTCAAGGTCACACGGGGAGGGTGACAGCTGGGGTTGCAGCCAGGTCCAGCTTAGCCATAAAGGGGCTGCTGACCGTGGCTCTGGCCTCTAGGAGGCAGCGGCCAGACCAGGAGCAATGAAGTAGGATATGGTGTTAAGGCCATTTTACTTTGCCACAACTGTCACTGAACAGCTTCCCTAGTCTCGGCTCGGCCTCGTGTACGACTGACCTCTGGTTCCTGCTTCCTGCTGCTTCCTGTTGTGTCGCCTCCACGACCAGGCTCCTTAATCAATCGAGTGCCCTCTGCGCCCTCCCCGACTCTGCCCCTCCACCCCCAGCCCTGAATTCCTTCCTGGGCCTCTGCCCTACACTCGGATCAGTTCATTCACTCTGTGGCCCAAGCCCGTATCTGGGTTTGGTCCAAAGGCAGTGAGAACACTGAGCACCTGCCCTTGGCTTCGTCAGGAAAGGAGAAGCCTTAGTCCTGAGACATGTTGTTCCAGTGACAGGAAGCTGAGAGGTCCGACAGGGGCCAGAGGCAGCCCAGGGACTGTCGACTGGATCAGGCTGTCACCACCCCAGGGCTGGAGAGAAGCGGGGGGCACAGTGTCAGGGCCTGGGGTCAGGGGTCAGCCTAGGGAAGCAGGTCAGACTGTCTAACAGGAGTCGGGGGCCAGGAGGAGGTGCTTCCCTGGAGTTGCAGAGGAGACCGGGCTGCTGCCCGAGAGGCTACCCAAGAGCCCTCCCTTCTCACATCTTCTGCCATCAGCTCCATTGGCTGAAACTGCCGGGGGCTGGGGAGGGAGGGTCTGGAAATGCAATTTCCTGCAATTCCCAGCAGGGCAGAGAGGGGGCAGGCAAGTGGCATGCTCTTCTCTCAGTCCATCTCCTTGACCTTAGCCTGGAGCAGGCAGAGGAGAGATGGATTCTCATCCCTCTCCTCCAACGTTCTTGGGCAGAACGTCTACGTGCCTGGGCCCTACTGCCACCGCATCAGCTGTTTATCCCTCTCTTTCGACATCCCATGCAGGCGGTCGTGACCTGGATTGTGACGGTGCTTTTCCATCTGCATTTGAAGTCCTGCAACTTATCTTAACTACCTGGTGTTTCTACTGCCCTGTGATTAGTTTCCGTTCATGAAGGAAAGACTTCCTCTGGTTAAGCTCTCCACCAGCAGTCACCTGGGCACGTTCCATGTTGTATGTACAATTCCACCTGTTGCATCCGTAGAACCTGGGCTCCAGCATCTTCAGATCATGACCCCAGATCGTGACTTTGAATAGGCTACTCAGGACACATAGAAACATATAAGCACTACTTTAATTTAATGTTTGTGGTTGTCAAAAAGAATCATAGAAACAGTGGAAACATGCTGAACCATCACTTGCAATCATCCTCTCTGCTTTGTCTCCCCTGAGAAACCTTCGAGGGTGTACCTTCTAGAGGCACAGAAACCTCCGAGCGGGTGGGGAGGCCTGGGGGGAAGGAGCCGGACGTGGCCCTGAACCTTCTAGAGGCACAGAGCCCTCCGAGCAGGTGGGGAGGCCTGGGGGGAAGGAGCCGGACGTGGCCCTGAACTTTCTAGAGGCACAGAACCCTCCGAGTGGGTGGGGAGGCCTGGAGGGAAGGAGCCGGACGTGGCCCTGAACCTTCTAGAGGCGCAGAGCCCTCCAAGCGGGTGGGGAGGCCTGGGCTGAAGGAGCCAGACATGGCCCTGAACCTTCTAGAGGCACAGAGCCCTCTGAGCGGGTGGGGAGGCCTGGGGGGAAGGAGCCGGACGTGGCTGAGGTTCTAATGAGCAGCTTCCACGAGCAGCACACACGCCTGTTTTGTTTTAAGTCAGTAATTTGAGTGTTCTGTTCAAAGTCACGACCTAGGAGTGGAACCTACAGACGTTCAGACACAGTAGGATCACATGGCCGCAGTGGCACAGGGGCGTTTCCCATCCTCCCCTCGAGGGCTCCCCACTGGCACCCTGTCACGTTGGCTGCCGGGAGCTCTTCCCCGTAGGCCACCCCTAGCCTGGTGTGGGTCTAGAGCTGGCCTCACGAGGGTCTGCAGTCAGATTTGGAGGGTGGAAGGGAAGCAGTGCTGGATGTAAGGACAGAGAGACACAGAGGTGTCAGGGGCCATCATCCAGCTCTTCTCACCACTTCTGCCTGATGACCAACAGTGACCAGGGCCACCAGTGGCGCTTGGAGAGGACCCACAGAGCAGAATTTCCCTGGGCCCCTTCCTGAGCTTCCCTCCAAGGCCCCGTCTCAGTGGCTGGACAGGCCTGGCTTCTCGGGTGGACCGACTGGTCCCTGCTCTGACTTCCGGCTTCCCTCCGCCAGCTCGTTCCACACCTGGTGTGTCCAATTCCTCCAGTAAACCCCTTCTCGCAAACCATCATGGCTCCTCCAAGTGAGAAAAGGGTTTGTCTCGAGTCCAGGGTTTCTTTGACTCGGGGCGGGGGGGGTCCCAGGGCACAAGTAACCAGAGGGCGGTCTGCGGCCTGGCTTGAGCTATGAGCCAGGGGACCAGCTGTCACCTCAGTGTCCTCACTCAGCAGTGACACCGCCCTAAGCTCTCCCTGATCCCTGGCATTAAGGAACACGGGGTCTGCTACCTGCTGACACCCCAGGTGCAGAGACACCACGGCGATGGCAGAGATGGTCCCTCCATCCTTCATCCTCCCACACGTCTGCGGGAGGTGTCATCCAACCTGCCCATTAATGTCCTCGACAGTGGCCGGGACACGTCCTCCTGCCCGTTAATGTCCACGACAGTGGCCGGGACACGTCCTCCTCCCCAGGCCGACTCCTCTGACTCCCTGTCTGCCTGATGAGTGGTCTTACTCCCTGGTCCATTCTTGTTCCACAGGTCAGTCCCCAAGCCTCACAGGTGAGTGTGGGTGTGCATATCTGCTAACGTCCACAGGCCCAGATTCATGGAGAGCGGGGCTGGCTGACTTTCCCTGCAAACAGCCAGACTCTGGGGTCGTGTGGTCTCTGTCGCAACTAATCAACGTTGCCCTTGTCCTGCAAAAGCAGCCATGGAGATAAACAACAGATGTAAAGAAACGGCATGGCCGTGTCCCAAGAAGGTTCACTTACAAACTCAGGTGGCTGTTCTGCGGCTGTGGTCGCGGACCTGCTTCAGAATGAGGGCGGAGGGGAGGCCGCGGTGCAGAAGGTCCTGGTCCCCAGGCCCGCCTGGGCCATGCTCGTCTCCACGGTGACAACCTCAGTCAAGCACCACACGCCATGTTGTGACGTTTAAGCCCAAATTTCTCATACAGCTCTGGAAATAAAACATTAACTATTTAATCAAGGTGGGATATCTGTCAAAGATATTTAACAGATTTTACAAAAAAAATTTACAAACATTACTTTTATATAGAATGCTAAGAATGATTCCCTCGTATATCCTATGATCTACTGTCTTTAAACCTGGGCAGGCAGGTCTTTGTGGGAGGGGGCAGCAGCCCTCTCTGGTCCTTGTCCCCTTTGTGGGCACGTCTCTGATGTGAGAGTCTCACTGGCTGATGCAGGTCTGGGGCTCCGGGAAAGAGACTGTGGTTTGTTCATCTCATTGAAAAGCATAATATGATGGAGGAGCATTTGTGTGATGGACTGGAGTCTTCCGACCTGATGCTTTACTTCCCGAACCTCCTTGATTGGAAGGGACCACGAGCGCCTGGGGAAAGTCTGCACTGACCGCGTCAGGTACGTCTGGTTTGCTGCACGTGGGAACAGACACGCCTGCCCTCACTTGGGCCGCGGCGGCCCAGTCCTCGGTGCACAGCGGGGGGGGGGGGGGGGCGGGACCTCCTCGCCAGCGTCACTCCACCGTGTCCTCCGTCGGCTGTGGTCACCACCTCACTCTCGTCACTAAAAGAACAATTATACATGACTTGGCTAAAATCCAAGAGGACTGCCCAGAGACGGCGCTTAAATTAGAACCTGATCTCTCATTCCTGAGATGTGATCACCTGGAATCATGGAAAAAAGAAACGCCTGAGATGTTGTCTTATTTCAAAATTCAGGAAGATTGTAATCCCAACTTTCTGCAGAAATAAAACTGTATCTTAGCTTATTCACGAGTTCAGCAAGGCTCAACGCTGGGCTTTAAGTAAGTGAACTGTTCGGTCCGCATTCAGGTCCCCAAGTCACTGTCTGCTAGCTGTGTCCCCTGTCATCCTTTAGCTGGCGTCCAGCACAGTCACACTCATTAGAGCAGGGGCACACGCCTTTGTACACACACACACCCACACACACTCCCGTGCACACACCTGCACCTGTTTTTCTAATGTGCTTATTCTGCCTCCCCTCATGGTATTTCTAAGGAGAACTTGCCCCCTTCCCCATCTGCAGGGGCCTGTGGTGTCCATGGACGTGTCCCGAGTCTGGCCCTCCCTGCCACAGGCAAGCCCTGCCCCTCTGCCCTGTGTCTCCCCCGCCAGGAGGTGTTACTTCACCCCCAGAAGCTGCTCAGAGCAAGTTTAGTGAAGGACGGCGCTTCGGTCGGCCTCGGGCAGACCCTCCTCCCTGGCCCGACGGGAGGTGCACAGCCTCCGCCCTCCCCGAGACGCTCTGGGCAGACGGCCAGCAAGCACCCACATCCCTCGTCCCACTCAAGGGCGCTGGGACATTTTGCAGGTTCAGAACCGACTGGGAACTCAGGAGGGCGTGTGAAGACTTACATCCTCCATTTCTTAATGTTCTAGTTTCTACCTCTGGCAGGAAGCACGAGCAAACAGAACCTCCGGCAGAGCAGCGTCACTTTGGCAAACGCTGCCCGCAGCCCTGTCCTGCTCTCGCTGGCTCGGCGTCTTATTTCTGGAAGCCGCGATGCTTAGTAATTCAGAAGGAGCAAGAATCAGCATACTTGATGCTCCAGCAAACGGCCCGCAGACTGGTTCACTTCAGCTGGCCTCTCTGTCGCCAACAAAAGCCGGACAAACACCCTGAGAGAGGCCAGGCGGCAGCGTCGCTGGCGGGGGCTTCTTTCCTTCCTGCTCCTCAGGCCTCCGTCCTCTCCCTCGCCTCCTCCGTAGCGTTCTCCGGATGCTCTGGTTCCCCCTGTATCGCCTTACCTGGGATCACGTGGCTTTGCCAGCCCACAAGTCGGGCTGCCTCCCTCTCCAGGCTCTCTGATCGCCGGGCTAATTGGCTAAAGCGAGCCAGCAGGGCTGCGGCTTTGAAGTGATGGTGCCGTGCCAGCCGGGACCGTCCCCGTCTGCACGTCAAATGCCCGCCAGCCGGGCGTGCCGCTAAGAAAACCGGGAGTCGTCGTGTTGTATTGCGAGGCTCAGGGCCACTCTGGTACCCGACTGCAAGCTCGTCGTTAATTGTGCAGGCTGGGCCTGGATGCGGTCGGACCCGGGTTTAACGAGGGAGGCTGGCCCCAGAGCGCACGCAGGGAGTGGGAGATGCCAGCTGTTCCTTCGCACACGAAGCCACCCCATGCTTTGATCAATAATGCTGTTCCACTTTAAGGTGGGCTCTCTTGTCTGGGTGCAGGGCTGGACCCCCGCCCTGAGCTGTGGTCTGCTCAGCCGCTGCGCACAATTACGGAAAAGTCAGCCGGCGACACGGGGGCCACTGGCCGCCTGGCTTGACGTCACTGCTCCCTGGCCTCTTCAAAGGGCTTGTCCACCTCTGGAACGCAGGGTCTGAGCCCCGGCTGCATCCTGGTGACCAGTGATTGCTTTAAAAAGGAGCAAAAGCCAACACAGTTGACTCTGATTTTGCCCAGATTCTCATTCTTAACACCGAAACCTACTTCATGGACACAGCACAGAGAATAACCTTCTTTCCAAGGTGTCTGGCCACGGGACACTCTCCAGAGTCTCGCTCGCCTTCTGGAATTGTGTGCTGACCGGCCCCCTCGGCCACCCTCTCAGCTCTGCTCTCAGGCTCTGTACGGGACATGCAGAACTCACTACGCTCAACTCGGGGCTAAGTGTGCAGCTCCTTCCAAAACTCTTCAAATGTCATATCTCTGAACACAGTCACATTCTGAGGTGCTGGAGGTTAGGGCTTCAACATGAATTTGGGGAGCACCATTCAGCCCGGGACAGTGGCACAGTGTGAGAAGGCCTGCCCTGGACATAAAACACTCAGCCCTGATGTAGCCGGTGGCCTCGGCCCCTGATGGGGCAAGACTCACCCAAGGAGAAGGCCCCGAGGCCTGGGGGGCTGCACACCTGCCCAGACAGGCCCACTGTGCCTCGGGACCCCTGGGAGGTGGGAGTGAAGCTGTGCTCAGCGAGGAAAGGGGTGACTCTGAGTCCTGGGCCATCTCCTCCTCCAGCCCACCACTGCGGACTCCTGGTGGAAAGACTATTCAAAATAAGAGGTAATGTTTTCCCTGCGGTCTGTGCCACGTCAACTGCTGTGAGGCCAGCAGATCCCCTGCAGCGGGGGCCGTCCTCTGCCAGGACCACAGCATCCTCGGCCCGAGGCTCCCAGCATCGTGGACGTCACCACTTCTGCACGGCACCTGTGTGCGAGCTGCCGATTTGGGCACCAGCAGAAGTGGACCCCCAGGGGGTAGAGAGAAAACCAGGCACGTTACGCATTAGTCCCCAAACTTGCCCCGGGGTACACCTGCGAGAATGGCCTCAGGACCCTCAGAGGCAGTCAGAAGGCGTTTTCAGGGGGCAGGACCACAGCACTCATCGGTCACCATGGGCTTGTCTGTCCCCCAGTTCTGGCAGGAAGTAGGATGTTGGGTTACAAATCCTTCACCTGTTATTCATGGCAGGTCTAGAACTTATTTAATCTTCCGTCACGGTTGTGGAAGGGGGAATCCCTGGTTCTTAGCCTGTTTTTCCTTCGCAACCCTGTTCCCAGGAAGAAGCCGGCCCCTGTGCATTTGCAAGAAAGCACACACACCACCTTGCGTGTCTGCCTCCCAACTTCCCTTCCTGATGGAGCTCGACAGGCGGGGAGCAGGGCAGCCAGCAGGGAGGTGGCAGCAAGCAATTACCAGCAGAAATTAGCAGCTGCCTCTGGGGACAGAGGCACAACGACACAAAGCAAGGGGCCCAGGGGAGGGGCTCTGCAGCCAAGGAAGGAAGGCCTTCACTGAGGATCTCACCATTACCGGGAATAAAGGCTTGCAGAGGAGGAAATGGAAACTGGTGGAAACTGGAACGCCTGTTTCACTTCAGTATTAGTAGAAATAACACGCATCGCAGTCACTGTGGGAAATGTTTATGTCGATACCCTCATTCAGAAATCAGCGGAGCCTGAGGGAAAGGTAGGTTCAGGGGTGGCTGTGGGGAGAATAAAACACTCACACGCACTTCATGGACAGCCGAGATTCCAGCGTGACTCTGGTTGACGTTTTCATCTCCGTAAATGAGTTAGGCAAAGTGAAACCAGCAGACACAGGTTGGAACCTCACTCCACCATCAGTGCAATGACGAGAGTGACTTTGCTGAATTTGGTGATAGTTTTGGAATCAGGGCAAAACGTCTCCTTAGTTTTTCATGCCGTTCAGGATGCAGTGGCCACGGAAACACCACATTTAAGTTTGACCTACATCATTAGCATTTATCCATCACTTTAAGTCTAGGTGATCAATGGAACAATAAATCCAGGCCTGATTTGCAGCATTTGCCAATTTTGATGGTGTCAGTACTCCCATCAAGCAGATTTCCAGCTATCATGTGACATCTCTGAGGGCAGAATTAGATGCCCAGTAGATGCCATTGTACAGTATTTCTATATAAAGGCAAGAGACACACAGATAACCTCAGAGGAATAGATAGTAGTAAAATGTGATGCAATAATTAGAAACAGTGAGTTTTGAGTGTTTATTATCAATATCTAGAATATAATTTACTTAGCCGTACATTGAAATCATTTAATCATTCATAATGGTGCTTTTAACAACCAGTTTACCGAATTTCTGAAAATCTGACCTTGGTTCCTGTTAGTTAGCGTGTGTCAGCTGAACAGTTTACAAGCCCGGACTCAATCCCTGCTTCCCCCGTGCCCGGCAGCACCTGGCCTTCCCTTCTGGGTACTTAGCCCCCTGTATCTCCTGATGCTTTGCTCTGTGAGAGCAAGACCAGGACTTCGGTTCCCAGTCATAAGCACTTAGCAAGGGTCTGGCACAAGTCAGTCTACAGAGTGAGTAGATGGACATTCGCCCAGGGTTACACCTGTCTCAGTCTGGGGAGAAGAGCTGGTCAGTTTGCAGGTAGAGACGTCACCCAAGAGAAGACAAGCACCCAGGGGAGCCTGGGGGCAGGAGAAGGGATCGGTGTTCTCTGGGGCAGCGACCCCGGGCTTGCGATGGGGAGGAGACCTGGCCACGCCGCCCTGGGGTCCTCACTGGAAATTGCTGCTCGTTGCTTGTTTCCAGAAGAGAAGCATTTCCTAGAATTTGGTACAAGTTAAAGAAGTTATTGCATCTACAAGCATGGGATATTTGAGAGTTCCAGGAATTTACCTATATTACAAGATAAATAATAATAATAAAATAATAATAATATTAAAATGTTCGCTTAGGATAAGATGAATAAAGATAAGATGGGGGTCTTTATATTCCTAGTAGGGGATCAATTCATTTTTGACTTGATTTTTTTTTTAATTTTTATTTTATATTGGAGTAGAGTTGATTAACAATGTTGTGTTGGTTTCAGGTGTACAGCAAAGTGATTCAGTTATACATATACATATACATGTACCTATTCTTTTTCAAATTCTTTTCCCATTTAGGTTGTTTGTTACAGAATATTGAGCAGAGTCCTTGTGCTATAGAGTAGGCCCCTGTCAGTTATCTATTTTAAATATAGTAGTGTGTATTTGAGATTGATGTATACACATTTTTAACTTTAAAATGACTGCTTCTTAATTCTGCAAGGATGGAACAAGTGATGCAATTATGTAATGGAAATCTCTAGAAAAATATATCCCAGCAAAATATCTCACCCTGTTCATGGCCAGAGGATAAGATCCGATTTTCAGGGTCTGTCGATGTCCTTGATGGTCAGCTTCTTGTTAATCAGGAGAACACGGCAGTGGGCGTCGCTCCTGTTTGCTACAAGGCAGGGTCACAGGCTTCCGCTGTAGCAGCACTGCCCGCGAGCTTGTTAAACCCAGAGCACTGGGCAGCAGCCTCTGTCTTCAGAGACTAGAAGCCTCAGGTGTGGCCGAGGATTTGCATCTCCCCCAAGTTCACCATGAGTCGGATGCTGCCGGTGCAGGGACCCCACTTAGAGAGGCTTCTGTAGCGGAAGCACGATGCTGCTTGACTTCGAGGCACATTTTAAATATTTCAACACCTGTTCCTTTGCTATTGACTTCCACGTACAAAGTCAAGATATTTACCAGGAAACTATACATGGGCTATTATATATTCTTCACACTTAGAGCCAAATATTAGAGTTTAGTTTTCAAACTTTATAGACACCTCCGATAAGTGTCAGTTTTGAGAACCACATGCAAGATACAATTTATTCTGCAGAAAGTGTACTTCCTGCTTGATTATTTCCGAGAGCGAAATGTTGAGATTTATTCTGGGAAAACATTCTAAAAATCCACACCACAAGATCAAACGGCTGAGGTGGTCATAGACCCAGCTTAATTTTCTAATTTTCATCTGTAGCACCCTATTAAAAGTCATACAGGTTGTGATCTAGAAAAAATAAATGATTAACCACTTGAATATTAAGAAAAATAGTTTTTTGTCCTTCCTTAAGTGACACATGTGAAGCGTAGTTAAGGTTTTCATGACAACTGTGACCGCTGCGTTTTCCCCCGACTTACATAAATTCCTCTTACTTGGTCCTTTGAATACAGAACTCATTTAAATTCTCGGAGCCACATCCTGAGCTTGCGAACTTTCCAGAGGTGCTTTGAAGAATCACACCTTATGCACTCTTGACATTTCCAGGGAAACCATGGACCATGGTCTCTGCAAAATGATTTAACTCTCTGGCCCTTGGTTTTTAATTATTACTGAGGGGAGGAGGCCTGGGGAGGGAAGAACTGCTGTAACGTCCAACCTTCCCCCGAAGCACGGCTAATTAGTGAGCAGCAGCTAAATGACCGCCTTGCATAGTGAGGAAAGGTTTGGAGGATGCTTGCAGGCAAAAAAAAAAAAAAAAAAAAAGCAACAGCTCAAGTTCATTATCATCCTGCCTGGATCTATCAGGTGGTACAAGATTTAAACAAAGATGTGGGTTTATACAGGTTTATTTAAATTAAAGAGAATGTGTTTCACATTGAAGATAACATCTAGAAGGGTTAAGGCACCTACAAGGTTTTCAGGTAACTGCTGAAGTTTGGCAGCAGTGAGCTATTCTGGGCTTTCTGCATATTTTATGGCCATCATTTCCGGAGACCTGAGCCGTCTGTCGGCAGCGCTGGGAAATGGCAGCAGAGTCCCAGGGAGCGACCCGCCGACCTTGTCACGATTTGCATGCTTGCCCCGCAAATCCATCAGAATGGGTGTGAAGCGTGGGCCTCTCTGAGCTCAGGGAAGTTTGAAAGAAAGATGTTGAGCGTGTCACCGAATGGCAGTGGTCCTCAGGTTCGTGGATGGAGGGGCGTCTGAGTCGGGTCAGCCCGGGAGGTGGTCCAGCTTCCTTTGCCCATCCTTCCACCCGCCATCCATGAGAGAAATGGACAGGGGGTACGAGCACATGCCAGGGCCCGTCCACTTCACAGGTGGGGAAACTGAGGCAGGGTTCATAGCCAGGTAGTTGAATCACATGTTTATTGCAAAGCCTTAAGTCACCTTCCTGCCTCAGAGTGAAAACCGCTTGAGGACCTGGCTCTGGGGAAACACCCACCCCTGGGAACAGTGCATCTAATTTCCCAGGACAAACAACAGAAGTCATAGAACTTGCAGGAGTCTCTTTTTTGTCATTGGCTTATTTGTGTGTTTGTGTTTAAATAGGAGCGTTACCTTCAGATGCTATAAATGAACTGAAGTCAAGGGCAATTTTATTCATCACCTTCCACAAAGGAGGAGGCCACCAAGAGTTTGTTAAACACACAGAGGAAGGAAGCTTTAGAGACACCTGCACACAAAGCCCACGACACAGGTGCTGGAAGGAGAAGAGCATGGCACTCACTCAGGTGCCACGTGACCTTCCTGGGCTTCTGTGAGGCAGACAGGTTGCTTGTGCTGTGTCCACGGGGGTCTGTCTCTCCACAGACCACCAGGATGTCGTTATCACACCACACACCACTCACCTGGCCTGGCTACTCCTGACGACACTGTTATAATGGGCCTCCCCGTGTGATTCTGCAAGGATTATTTTTTGAGAAGCTTAGAGTTCATTACAGACATTATCCTGCAAATTTTCCAGCCACCCTAAGAAGTGCTTAATATATTTATTCCTTTTCTTTCCAAGTCCCAACCCCAGAGAAGAACTTTGCAGAAGAGAGGTCATCTTTGCAGACTGGTGGATGATTATATTCCCAGTTAATTTAATCCAAATGACCAACATGGGTGATCTATGCCTGAAATGTGATTTTTCTAGGTATCATTTTTTGGTCTGAATTTTCTATCTATTGTCAATCAATCAGTCAATGAATCAATCCATCTATCCATCCTATTGGTCTGTTCCTCTGGAGAACTCTAATAAACTCTGAGCAAACATTCAGGAAAAGGATTAGAACGTGGACCTTGAATGTAGATTCAACCTCCAACGGTGGGCTGGACAACCCTGGGACAAATGACTCATTCCTTCTGGGGTCCATGTCAAGTAAACACACACGTGCGTGCGCACACACACACAGACACACACACACACACACACACTCCCCTGTCTGTCTACACCCTGTATCATTGGAAATACAGTAACTGGTATTTAGTTTAGCAATCCATTTATAGATTTTGCATCATCTTTCCAGCTCTGAAGTTTGCCATAATCAGGAGAAGACGACAAGGACACCAGACCCAAGCCCCTGTGGTGTGAGCGGTTTTCCTGCAAGCTGCCTCTGTAACCCACCCACACGAGTGACACATGGAGCATTTGTGCAAATTCCTCAAATCTCAGCCTGAAGATTTCCATACACAAGGCTAGATGTTAGGCAAGGGCAGGAGCGCCACCTCTAACACAGGGTTGTAGCAGCAACTTTGAGAAACTAAAAATATTTATTTAGATGCTCAAAATAACTTTGGAGTTAATTTTCGCTTTTAAGACCACCAGGCAGAAATCGACACCAGGAACACAGCTCCGCGTGGCTTGCTCCCCGCTGCTAAGACAGCTGCTAATTATTTTCTTTCCATTATTTTGAGGCAGCAGGGCAGTTTGGGGATTGAAATCTGTGCACACTCCTAAAGCAAAGTGCGGAGAGGAGGGAAGCAGAGCTTTGTTCTCGAGTTCAAGGCCCAACAGTCGTCTTGTCTTTACCGTCGAGCTGTTTGGTCCCCGTGACCCTCAGACAGGACGTGCTGCTGTTCCTCGAGCACCCTGGTTCTTAAAATAAACAAAACTCCAAAATAAGCCTGTGGAGAGGCAAAGACCGACCCTCCCGCTGCTGGCAGGCCTGTGGCCACCACGTGCTTTGGGGGGCCCTGCATGGCGGCCAGGGTTGAGCTGGGACCCCTTGCGGCCTGAGGTAACGCATCAGAGGCTGACTCGACAGCCTCTTCGTTCACGGGGGTTAGCATAGCCGTGACCCGGCTCCCCGTCTTCCTGCGGCTATGGTGTCCCCGGGTTAACTGTCTGCCCTAGTGTGAGTCAGCTGGCCTTCCGCTCCGACCCACGTGAACCCATGGTGTCCCCCCCAGGCCCTCCCCTCTGGACTCCCTGTGGAAGCCCAGGGCAGGACTCCCATAAACTTGGCTGAGCCGACCCACACCCCCAACCCCTCTCACGTGACCCTCCCCATCCATCTCCCTCCAGCTTCACCATCTGAGCAGCTGCTGCCCTGGGGGGGGGGGCGGGGGGAGAGGCACAGCTTTTCCTCCTGCTGCAGGTCCCAGACCCTGCACCCAGGAGGCTCAGGGGCCTCGCGCTGCCCTTGGCCTCTGCGACGTCTCCATCCCTGGACCCCCATTAGGCTGTGCCATGTCGGTTCAAACTCCCCCTTATACTTACAATCTCATCTGGGCTGATGGCATTTTACCCTCTGCACTCAGCGTTCTTATGGGCAGGAAGGAGGGTAAAAATCCCAAATTCAAAGTCGGTGTGAGAACAGATGCGGTGACACGGGAGACGCTCAATGGCTTTGCTCTCCCCACCCCTGTCTGGACTCTTCCAGGGTCTGAATCCTACTGGCTTCAGCTACCGCCTCTGACGCATTGCCCGGGAGTGGCCTAGGGATCCCCCTAAAGCGAGGCTCTGAGCAAGGGCAGGAACGCCACCTCCTGTGCGCACTTTTCCTCCCGTGCGCCCTGTGCCTGGCCGCCTTTCCCCAGAGGTGGGGGAGTGGAGCCCTGCCCCTCGGCGGCCTCCGTGGGGCAGCCCCTGGACGCCTCTTCCCCGCCCCTACCCCCAGCCTCCAGCAGTGCTGACTCCTTGGCGCTGCCTGGCCCCTGCCTGGGTCTGTGTCTCTCATGCAAGTTTCTCGAATCTGGGTCATACAGGGGCTTCCTTCCCACTGATTTGCCAACATGAGGCCCGTCCTTCAAGCCTGGGCTCCGCGGTCTCTGTGGGGAGAGGTCGCCAAGCTGGGTATTGAACTGGTTGCAGCTTTCCACCTTATGCTGTTCTTAGGACGTTTTATCCTTCCACCCAGACGAGATCATAAATACTCAAGGCTCAAGTCTCCAGTTTATTCATCTTTATAATCCCGTGGTGTCGGGCCACGAAGAGACTCTCAATAAATATCTAATAAATGCGACTCAAAGTGTCTGCTCGACAAAGGTCAACATCTTTCTTCTGTGGCAACGGCAACTCAGTGATCATTCAGCCCAATTTATTAGTCACTGATGCAGGTCACTGGCTCATCAATGGGATGGGAGTTGTATGGGATAAGAGAAGTGACTGGAGTTCACAATTTCCCGGCCCTGTTCAGGTACAGACACGGTCTTATTTGAGATGAGGACTAAGAAAATGGATCTATAATTTCCAGAGCTCTTTGGAAGGAGACTATTGAAGAAACTCAGTAAAAAGCCTAACCCTCTTGCTGAAGATCTGGGCTGAATTATATTCCACTCATGATTCTCCAACCACACTCCATAATTGTATATTCAAAGCAAATGCATTATTTAAACAATATTATACTCTCTATTAGTTCCTGGGCTGGGTTAATGGTTGGCTAAAGCAATTATAGGGCCCCAGGGATGGACTTGCAGGAGAGGCACCGAGACACACAGCCAGTAATACGTGCCTTTTCTTTATTGTGGTAATTCAAGATTTTTACACGGTGTACTAAGGGACAGTCAGTGGGATGAGGCATGTATAATGACCCACAATCTCCTCTTCTGCTAATGCAGGAAAGAGAACAATAGGGGACGTTGAACCCCACGGGACACCCAAGGCAGCTTGCCTTTTTCTTTCACATTCCTTAGAGGTTCTAACAGACAGGGCTGTGATCAATCAAAAGCCGTGATATTAAAAACACACAGGAATTAGCTTCCAGGTAAGAATGCAATCTTAGAAATATTTGAGTGGCATAGAATTCACTCCTGTGCTATGTGGGAGATTATGACAGAATATGCTTGGGAAGTTTTCTGAAAAGTCACCAGTATATAATGTTAGAGCAGGATTTCATGAAGGTGATATGGGCTGGTTTTTCATAAGAAAACGGCTTCACTTAGACTATGAAAGCAGCAGTAGCGGTCACGTTCCCGGTGAGGACCTGGCAGAGCCCCTGTCGCGGTCCTTCTCCATCTCGACCCGTTGGACCTCCTTCCTCAGCTCTTCTGCATGTTCTCCTCCTCCCGTCCACCCTCTCAGGAGTTCCCTTTGTAAACACACACATGTGACTCATTTTGCTCCTTTTTTTGTATCCATCAGTGGCCTTTCACCACTCACCCAGGCCACCTCATGTCCTGGAATTTCATCCAAGCCCTTCACAGCCTGACCCTGACCCAGTCGACCCAACACTCACCCAAGATTACACATTATGCATTAACCGTGGCCTGGACCCATGGTTTGAGCATAGAGGCCAGAATATCTATTGGAAATCTGACTGGAAACAAATCAGAAAGTTTAGAGATGCCACATCCACATATTCATACGTAGCTTTTCTTTCTGATTGTCTGCTTGTGGTCCATTTCACGTGATGCTACACCTTCCTCTTTTTGAGGCACCAGGCAAAATTTGCGTCCAGCTTTCTCTGCAGATCCATTTCCATTTTCACAGACATATTTTTACCTCCAGCTGAGGTGGTTGGCTTCACATTTGTGCCCTGTTTTCACAGTCACCACGATATGTAATACACAAATCACATCTCATTGTGTAATGTCAATTAACAATGCTCACCATTCATTAGTGCCTTCTACATTCTAATGAATTATTTGCTAAGAATTTTACATCTATTATTTCAGCTCATCTTGTCAAAAATTAAATAAAGATGTTCAATTATTCTCGTTTACACTTAGGAGACTATTATTTATTCAAGGTTGTGTGAAAGTAAGAACTGGCCCCGGACTTGAACCTGAGTCCGATTGTCTGGGACGTGCTAGACCACGGAGCTACCTCATCTGTCTTCCCGAAGCTTCTAGACCTTTAGGAGCCATACTGGTGGGTGAATGTTACCAGGCATTTGTCCTCATCTGATCAGGAGAGCTCTGGTTTGTACTTGTTGTCCTGGAATTATTGTTAAGCCTGTTCTGTCTTACTCTCAAAAGTATCTGTTTTCATGATAAATTATAAGGTCACCGGAGGCATTGTCAGTGTGCCTGAGCCTCAGTTTTCCCATCTCGTGTGGGTCTCTGTGCTCACTGCTGTGTCGGGGCAGAGCCAGGGAGAAGCCCAGGTCTCCCGCCAGACAACAACCCTTCCACCGGCACCTCCTTTGAGTCTCAAACAGAGAAGTTGACATGAGATGGAGCTGAAATCCACCCTAGTGCCCTGAGGTCTGTGACATTCTAGCCTTGACAATGCTTCCCTAATAACATTGTGGCAGACACACTCTCGGGTGACCCCCAATGGGTCCTGCCCTTGTGTGGTCCCCTCCCTTGAGTGTGGGTGCAAACCTCGATTGCTTCTGGCCAATCGAGTGTGACAGGGATGGCAGGTGTCACTCCTGTGATTAGGTCACATTACACAAGGCTCGCTCTTAGCCCACTGAGGTGAGAGGGGCTCCCTGTGGCTGTGAGAGTGCCACAGGGCAGAGACACGGGGTCTCCTGGAGCTGAGAGTTGTTCCCAGCTGAGGGCTAGCACAGAAACTGCAGGGTTATGAGTGCAGGGAGCTGAGCCTGCAGACAACTCGACTGAGCTTGGGAGCACTTCCGCCACCAGCTGAGAGTCTGAGGAGCCTGCACCCTTGTCAACAGTTGGACGGCGCCTGGGGGTCCTGAATTAGGGAATTAGGCTTAACCAAGCTTGTACGTACGACCTACCGAAATGATGAGATGATAAGTGGGTGTTGCTTTAAGCCACTGTCACCTAGGACAGAGCCTGTTGTGCTCATCTCAGGGCCCCCCCCCGACCCCTTATGGCCCCACTCCTCCAGCATCGGCCTCTTCCCCCTGAGGCCTCCAGCTGCAGGCGGCAACCCCGCCCCCCACCCGGATTGCGATGAGGACGCTCTCCTCGCCGCCGTCAGAGCAGCGGCTTTAAATGGAACATCCGATCAGACCCTTCCCGTGTCAAGGCCACCTTCGTCCTCAGGGTCAAATTTAAATGCTGTGACGTGGTGTAGGAGCCAGTGCACCACTGGGCTGACAGCCTCCACCCCCTTCCAGCCGCCCTGACGACTTCAGTCAACCTGGCTTTGTCCGCGACCCTCACTAACGCCACCCACCTGACATCCGTCTGGCTACTTCCTGATTCTTCTGGTCTCACCTGAGACGCCACTTCTCCCAGGAGCTTAGCCTTCTCTAAACTCTCCTCCTGACCTGTGGCCCCCCTGGCCCGAGCTCCCTGCCTGTCCAGTCCTTCTCTATCTGAGCAGTCATTTCACTGCGCTGTCATTTCCTGTCTCCCCCCAACCTTGAATTAGCCAGGGTGCATCAGAGGAACAGAACCCATAGGATATTATATGTCAGGGAACTACCATCAGATCCACTGCCCGGACTCTTCCTGGGACAATCGTAACAGCCCGGGTGCACGGGAGTCAGCAGATTGACCATCAGTCACACTTGATTCTCAAATTCTGTAGATGCAGAGTTCATCAATGGGTCTACTCTCCATAGGCATTTGGTTTAATTAACAAAATGCCAGAATATCGTGTTGCTATCTTTAAAGGGCTTAGAGAATAAGGAGAAAAATTCTATCAGCAGTAAAGATTCTTCCCCCTCAGGGACGTGTTCTATTGCAAGTGTCTACAAAGGTTGGGAACTTTATTGGGCCCAGGATTTGAGCCCTGGAGTGAGAGTTTGGTTAGAGATGAAACACGCAGAGACTCTTGGTTTGCAGGAGACCCTGGCCAGGCAGATCACCCTCCCCAAGAACATGAGCCGGATGTGAGGACCACAGGCGAGCAAATGACGTGTAAAACCTTAACAGATAAAAATGCATTCCATCCGGAGCAATAGATTAAGGATGTAGCATATTAAACAACATCATCAACAACAAGAACAACAATAAATGGAACAAAAAGAGTAAAAGGACACGTGACTCTTCCCACTGAGCTCATCTCTCTGCTCTACATTCAGGAGATGCGGAGCTGGGTATCAAAATCCAGACACCTGATTTCTTTGCTTTGGGGGCTACAGGGATCAGGGAAGTGGTGTTTGATGGCTGGCCCATTAATTTGGCCATTGATCACATACTGCTTTGTGAGAGCTCTTGACATTTTTGCATAGTTAGTCTTATTTAAATATTTTCTCATTTCTTTTTAAAAATGTTTTTAACTTTAAAAAATTTATTGAAGTATAGTTGGTTTATTATGTCGTGTTAATTTCTTCTGTATAACAAAGTGACTCAGTTAAACATATATATATATTCTTTTTCATATCCTTTTCCATTATGGTTTGTCACAGGATATTGACTATATCAATAGCTCCCTGTGCTATGCAATAGAACTTTGCTGTTAATATTTATATTTTCTGATTGAACTTCCTTTGTGCTTACCTTTGTTTTCCCACAACCTTGTATAAATTAGGTTGCAGAGTGCCAATATTATATTCATTTGTGTCTTTCTGTAGTAACCACCATAATAATTTGCTTAAAGAGAGTATTTAGCAGAATTGCTTTTATTAATACGCATTTCAAGATATGGAGAAGCAATTACAAACCATCTATAAATTTTAAAATAAAAGGTAAAATGTCCAACCATTGAAATTAGCCAAAACTTGTTGAAAATAATTTATTCATTCAACTAATATTTGTACCAACCATGTGCATGTCACATAAATATATATATTGTGTATATATATGTATATATGTGTGTATGTGTATATATATTCAGCCCACTGTGATCGTAGTTTCCACATCCTTGAATTCAACCAACTGTGGATCAAATATATTTTAAAAAATCCAGAAAGTGATAAAAGGCGAAACTTGAATTTGTTTCACACCAGCAACAATCTACATAGCATTTACATTGTATTAGGTATTATTAATAATCTAGAGCTGATTTACAGTATACAGGAAGATGTGCATATTTTTATTTTTTTAATTTTATTAAAGTATAGTTGATTTACAATGTTGTGTTAATTTCTACTGTACCACAAAGTGACTCAGTTATACATACATATATATGTATATATATACTTTTCCATTATGGTTTATCCCAGGTCATTGAATATAGTTCCCTATGCTATACAGTAGGACCTGGTTGTCCATCCATTCTATATGTAATAGTTTGCTTCTACTAACCCCAAACTCCCAATCCAACCCTCCCCCAACACCCTCCCCCTTGGCAACCAAAAGTCTGTTCTCTATGTCTGTGAGTCTGTTTCTGTTTTGTGAATAAGTTTATCTGTGCCATATTTTAGATTCCACATATAAGTGATATAATATGGTATTTGTCTTTCTCTGTCTGAATTACTTCACTTAGTATGATAATCTCTAGGTCCATCCATGTTGCTGCAGGGCTGTGTGTATTTTATGTGCAAGTCTGATGTCATTGTATATAAGAGACGTGAGCATCCATGGATTTTGTTATCTGAAGGGGGTGTCCTGGAACCACTCCCCCATGGATGACGAGGGGCAACTGCGCTGACTTGCCTTGGGCACTTGCGATAGAACAAATCCCTGAGGGGAAGAATCCTTACTGCTGATAGAATGTTTCTCCTTATTCTCTAAGCCCTTTAAAGATAACAACACAATATACTGGCTTTTTAAAAACAGTTAAACCAAATGCCTATGGAGAGTAGACAGATTTTTTTTAAAGGTTTTTTTTTTTTTAATGAATTTATTTTTTATTTATTTTTTATTTATTTATTTTTGGCTGCGTTGGGTCTTTGTTGCTGCTCGCGGGCTTTCTCTAGTTGTGGCGAGCGGGGGCTACTCTTGTTGCGGTGCGCGGGCTTCTCATTGTGGTGGCTTCTCTTGTTGCAGATCACGGGCTCTAAGCATGCAGGCTTCAGTAGTTGTGGCTCACAGGTTCTAGAGTGCAGGTTCAGTAGTTGCAGCCATGGGCTTAGTTGCAGCGCAGGAGCTTAGTTGCTCCGCGGCATGTGGGATCTTCCCTGACCAGGGATCGAACCCGTGTCCCCTGCAACAGCAGGCAGATTCTTAACCACTGTGCCACCAGGGAAGTCCCAAGTAGACAGATTTAATGCACATGCTGCGTCTATAGAATCTGAGAATGGAACGTGGCTCCAGTGCACCTGGACCCTTATGAGTGTCCCAGGAAGAGTCACAGAAGTGGACTCATGGGTAATTCTCTGACATCCACGATACATACATACATACATCACACATAAGTGGAGGAAAACATAAGAGCACATTAGAGAATTCTGCTGCAGCCATGGGTCTAAACTCTGGATCCCATTAGGAATTGCAAGAAATACCATTGTGGGACCTCACTCCAGGCTAATTCGGTCAGAGTCTTTGTATGAGACAAGGCATTGGTAGTTTTGGAAGTTTCCCGGGTATTCTATCTATGCAGCAAGGGTTGAGAATCAGTGTTTAATATTCATATAAAAGGATCAGGACTTCCCTGGTGGTGCAGTGGTTGAGAATCTGCCTGCCAATGCAGGGGACACGGGTTTGAGCTCTGGTCTGGGAGCATCCCACATGCCGCGGAGCAACTAAGCCCGTGTGCCACAACTACTGAGCCTGCACTCTAGAGCCCGCGAGCCACAACTACTGAAGCTCGCACGCCTAGAGCCTGTGCTCCACAGCAGGAGAGGACACCACAATAAGAAGCCCGTGCACCGCAACGAAGAGTGGCCCCCACTCACTGCAACTGGAGAAAGCCTGCATGCAGCAACGAAGACCCAATGCAGCCAAAAATAAATAAGTCAGTAAAAGGATCTCAGTCAAACTCATACATCTCTGCCCTTAAATCTCCAACTTTTGTCTGTAAGGTATATATAACTGTAAAACATATATAGACGATAGCTTAAAAAAGGGAAATGACTTCAAGTTGAAACTGTCATTTTAAAAGAGAAGAACAATCACATCTAGAGAAATCGTAAATCTGATACAGGGATATTTAATAGTCTTCTATATATTTGTGAATAGAGAAACCAAATAACATAGTGATGGCTTATTTTAGGCTGTGATTAAGTGATGTATTTTACATGTGAAGTCATTATACATACAGCTTTTGGAAAATTAATTAAGTATAAAGAATATTTTGAAAACAGTGTGAATAAAATACAACAGTTTATTTCTCTAAAATTTTAATGTCAAATAATACGTTTCAGGTCATTGGAAATTAAGCCTTAATTTACATATACTATTCAAAACAACATAGTTATTTAGGTTTATGAAGTAAGCAATATTTTTGCCAAGATCAGGATGTTGATGTCTATCCAGCACCACCCAGCGACTGAGTAAAGGAAACCCAGTTTTCCCACCACAGCTGCTATTTGTCTGGCGTGGCACCAGCTGTGCTGCATGGTTCAACAAGTGAAGCCCTCCTGGAAAGCCCAGGTTCTGCAGCCCCCCCACAGGAGGCTGGAGGAACAGGTGGCGAGCTTCCAGGCTGGCTCTCCAAACCTTTGCAGCTCAAAATGTGGTCCAGGACCAACAACACCAGGTTCTCCTGGGAGCTTGTTAGAGCTGCCTAACCTCAGGCTGCACCCTGCCCACACCCACTGAATCAGAATCCATGTTTCAACAAGCCCCCAGGGATCTGTCTACACATCAATGCCTCTGGGTACCTATTTGCTCTAAGTCACTTCAGCGCTTATTTTCAACTTCATAATAAAAATGTGTGATAAATATGTAAAATCCGTTTATAACAGAAAAATGTCCTTGCATTTGTTTAGTGCTTTTGAATTTAAGAAATGCTTTCAGGCATAGCATCTGCTTTATTGTCATTTATTTCAGAGACATTTCAGGAAACTGAGGCTGATTCTTGTGCCGGAGTAAGTGGTCCACTTAGAGCTCTGACAGGAATCTCTGAATGTGGTGCAGGATTCATCCACAACAGCAGATCTGATTTGTGAAATAGCTTTGTTCCCCAAATGCACGCAGACAGAAGTGCCCAAGATAAGCCCACTGGACCACAAGTCCTGTGACATGGTCTGGGTAGGCAGTCACCTTGCTGATGTCCTCATGAATTTGCCTTCAAAACACACACATTGTCAGTGAAGCTGTTGCATGTGCCAGCATTGAGGAGGGCAGCTTCTTTCCAAATTGCTGATTGTTCAGGAACATTCCATAATCTCACATCTCTTACCTAGTGAAATTCTTCGTCTTTGCACATATGCCCCATGAACCTCAAATTCCAGGCTATCCTCAAACCAGACATTTCTAGATGAGCTCTCTGTTTCTGGTTGTCTCCTGCATCCTAATTCATCTAGGTTGTGCCCAACTGATTCCCCTGGGTTAGCCATTACCTGCAGACTGGGTGCCAGAAATTTCTGTGCAGTTTGCTGACCCACACAGCTTCATCGTGGTTCTCAGTTACTTCTGCTGCTTGGACCAGGTTACTTGGCATTTAGAGGTTATTTTTTCCTCAATTCTACATCCCTCCATCCAGACCTCAGGTCATTCTTGATCGTGTTCTCGCAATGTCCTAAGGACTCCTATTCAGCACGATGGTCTCCAAGCAGTACTTACAGATGCCCACTGGATCTGTCCCATCCTGCACACCTGACTCCATCCCTCCTGGGGGAAACTGATCATGTCACCATGGGAACCACGTGAGGGCACCTCGTTCCCAGCACGATGCAAAGGGACAGAGACGGGGTGGAGAATAACAGAATAAGGAGTGCCAAGCATGGCTCCCAGGCCAGCTCTGAGCACTTGCTGCCGAGAGAAAGAGGAGACAGGTTTACAGTGGTTGCCCTCATCTGTCCTCCTGGCGTCCCTGCCGGTGACCACGGTCCACCCCGTGTGGGTTACAGAGCATGAGGGGCTCATCAGAACCACGTGGCTGCCTGTTATGAGGCAGGTGCACACACACATGTGCCTGTACACATGTGCCCACACTCACATGCACACACATGTGCACAAGTGCACACGGACCATTCCTCCCCACCAGGCCCTCTGACCAAGCTTGGTAGCCTGGGTAACAGACCATCTAAATTCCCTGCAACACTGCACACTTTCACAACCTTCCAATTTAACTTTCAGTTTCTTCCCTGCCAAGCGGGGCTGCCAGACACTGGGGTTGTTAATGAGCTGGCAGCTCGGAATGTCATTATGGGCCCCGAGGACGGCGGCTCAGGGCGGCGCAGGTGCTCGGAACGGATCGTCCCCCTGTGCTGCATGAGGGCTGGGCAGCGCAGCTCCTCTTTCACTGATTTTCCCCAAAAGTGGTATTAAAAGTCGGCGCTTAATGATAATGAATTGAATTGTTCCTCTCCAAAGTGGATGGGCTGGCAGAATTCTGGAAACCAAGAGATCCCTGATGCTGGCTAAAAAAACAAAAGTAATTGGATTACACAAGGAAAATAAGATCAACATTCATTAAAATTACAGTAACAGGCGTGATGAACGAGCTGGCAGAGGAGGTCGGTCTGGCCTCCAGGCTGGGACCCCGAGTGCCCTTCTCCCCCGAGGAATCTCCACGGCCGCTCAGGGCAGGGGAAAGGCATTCAGTTTTCCTCAAGTTTCTTTCTTTTTTTTTTTTTTTTTTTTATAGCTTTTCAAAAATGTTTTAATGGAGTTGAGACCGTCCAGATGGAAAACACTTCTTATCATTATCATTGGGATCTGTAATTCTGGACGTTTTGAGGGAGGTTGACGCTTCTCCAGGCAAAGGCTGGTCCCCTCACCATCCTCTCTTCACCCAGAGTTGTCCAGTGTGTTCTCGGGAGGGAAGTGACCTTTATGACAATGTCCACAAACCAGGGATATCTGGCCCTCATTACGGTAACACACAGAAAAGTCCTAGAACGGGAGAGAGACCCTGTGGGCCCCGAATGTCCCTGGCTCTGTGACGACCAGCCTGCCCTTCTTCAACTTCACTGAAACAAGCGGACAGGTTGTTGAGTTAAACAGCATGGGGCATCTGGTGAAGCGGTACCCGGCTTGGCTGACACTGGGCAGCATTAGATAAAACCCCAGGTGTGTCCATCGCTTTTGCTCAGCTCTGGACAGAGGCCGTGACCTCTAAAGCCAGCCGTCCTGGGGGGTCAGCAGCCGGGTCCTCTCAGAACCAGCAGGGACAGTGTCCATGGCTCAAGGCGGTCAGGATGAGGGTCCTCCTCACGGAGCCCGGCGTGCAGACCGCTCCGTGGGGGTCAGAGAAGCAAGTATCAGACATGCCCCATCCTCCCTCGTCCCGCTAAGGCCAGGCCCTGGGCAGGTGGGGAGGATGCCGCCTTGGAGGGGGCCATGAAGGGCCGCTGAGGGACAGATGGGCTCTGCCTGCTTCCCCCGGTGCTGTCCGGTGGCCAGTGCTGAGCCCCTCCTGGAACCCCTGTTATGTGGTTCACACAACAGACAGAACAGGGACCTCCAGAGAAGGAAACTGGCACGGGGCTGGACCAGCCTGAGAGAATCCCTGCTGGCCTTCTCGCTGGTCCCATGACCCTGAGCAATGCCATTAACAGCTCACATTCAGAGCCTCAGTTTTCTCATCTGTGCAAAGGGCCTAATTGCATGGACCTCCCGGAGTCCCTGGGAGTGCGAATGAAGTAACACATACGGAATGTCTGGTGAAGTGTAGAGCCTGTGAAGGAGGGACCAGTGTCCCTGCAGGAGAGGCTAAGACATGGTGAGAATGACAATAAGAACTGTGACCGTGGAAAGTAAACTGGTGCAGGCAGTAAGGAAAACAGTATGGAGGCTCCTTAAAAAACTAAAAATAGAGCTACCATATGATCCAGCAATCCCACTCCTGGGCATATAGCTGAAGAAAACCACAATTTGAGAAGATACATGCACCCCAATGTTCATTGCGGCACTTTTCACAATAACTAAGACATGGAAGCAACCTAAATGTCCATCAACAGAGGAATAGATAAAGAAGATGTGGTACATATATACACAGTGGAATACTACTCAGCCATAAAAAAGAATGAAATAATGCCATTTGCAGCAACATGGATGGACCTAGAGATTATCATACTAAGTAAAGTAAGTCAGACAGAGAAAGACAAATACCATATGATATCACTTACACATGGAATCAAAAAAAAAATGACTCACAGAAATAGAAAACAAACTTATGGTTATCAAAGGGGAAGGGGGTATAAATTGGGAGTTTGGGATTGACAGATGCACACTACTGTATATAAATAGATAACCAACAAAGACCTGCTGAATAGCGCAGGTTGTAAAATGTAGTTGCCTTTCTGCTGCAGGGGAGGGGTCAGGAGTGTCCTGAGGGCCCGGGGCTCCTGAGGGTCAAAGCGACTTGCAGAGACACCCAGGGCTGCTCTGTCCTGGTGACCCCCCTCATCGGCTTCATGCCTCTGAGCAGCGTCCCTCCCTGTCCTGGCTCTTCTCCTGGAGGGGGAGTCAGGCAAAGGGCCCTTACCCAGCCCTGGACCAGCTCAGCTGAGGTCTGCTCCGCTCCTGGTGGGGACTCGGGGGTCTCGCTGTGCTCTGATCACGTCAGCCTGCATGGGTGCACCCCACCCCGCCGATCCGGAGTGCTGGGCTGCAATGGAGGCTGTCACCTGGAGAGCAGCTGTGCACACGCCTCCCAGCTGGGACATCACCCAGCAAGGGCGGCCTTCCCTGACCCCTGCCCCGTCCATCCTGCCCCTCGGGATGCTGCCAGAAGATGCACTGGGCCCCTAGAGATGATGTAATCTCCATCCAGACAGGGTCACCTGTGAGTGGTGCCCGGACAGGGCCTAGCCAGACTGTCCCGGGGAACAGGATGCACGTCCACCCCACAGCAGAGCCTCTTGTACAGATGTCATCCACTTGGGTGGCTTTAAACACAGTCCTGAACTGCACCTCCAGCCTGCCTTTGCCCCAGGGACGTCCCCCTTGACATCTCTCTGGAGCCCACGTTTCTGTCACCCCCCTCATCCCTGCCCCCATCCCATCAGGTTGGGAGCCCAGACTTCACCTGTGAGTCCTTTCTCCCTGTGCCCCGCCCGTCAGCACTTGCTCATGGAATATGACCACGGGTCGCCAACAGCCCCCTGCTCCAGGCTTCCCCCCAGGACTCACCCTCCCGAGGCTGCCTGCGCCATCACCCTCTGTCCCCTGCAGAGGGCATTCCATCCTGATTAGACGCTTGCTGTCTCGTAAAGCTCACAGTTTCACACCTAGCAAGTCCTCAGCTCTGTCCCTGAACCACTGTTGAACTGCAAGTCTCACACAGAACAGTCTGTGATTTCTAGGTGCCTCCCTTTTCACAGCCTGTGACTCTCTGTGTTCTACCTGTCATGACGTTTATCGTATGTAATCATGTTTGTATTCCATGATTTCCTTGGTTAAAACCAGAGTCCATTTTTCCTTGACCTTTGGGTCTCCCAAGGCCAGCTCAGGCCCGGCGTGAACTAAGTGACTGAAGGAGACTCAGCTGAACCTGAGCCGGTTGGGCAGGGCTCCGTCTTTGAGAAGTCTGCCTTCCAGGGTCTGGCACTAGGTTTTTTGTTTTTTCAATTTCCTCCCTCTTTTGTTTTATTTTTGATATTTATTTTTTTAAATTATTTTTTAATTGAAGTATAGCTGATTTATAATGTGTTAATTACTGCTGTACAGCAAAGTGACTCAGTTATACATATAGATGCATTCTTTTTTTTATATTCTTTTCCACTTTGGTTTATCATAGGATATTGAATATAGTTCCCTGAGGTACACCGTAGGACCTTGTTGTTTATCCATTTTATATATAATAGCTTACATCTACTAACCCCAACTTGCCACTCCATCCCTCCCCCAATCCCTTCCCCCCTGGCAACCTACAAGTCTGTTCTGTATGTCTGTGATTCTGTTTCTGTTTCATAGATAGGTTCATTTGTGTCATATTTTAGATTCCACATATAAGTGATAGCATATAGTATTTGTTTTTCTCTGTCTGACTCACTTCACTTAGTATGGTCATCTCTAGTTGCATCCATGTTGCTGCAAATGGCATTATTTCATTCTTTTTTATGGCTGAGTAATAGTCCATTGCATACATGTACCACATCTTCTTTACCCATTTAACGGTCGATGGACACTTAGGTTGTTTCCATGTCTTGGCTATTATAAATAGTGCTGCTATGAACACTGGGGTGCATGCATCTTTTTGAAGTAGAGTTTTGTCCAGATATATGGCACTAGGTTTTAAACATGGTGCTGCTGAATGAGTGAGTGAGTGAGGGGAGGAGGTGTAGTGAGGGGGAGACCTGAGAAGGAGGTCCAGAGTCCGCTGGCCAGTGGCCGTTGTGGGAGTGCCGGTGGAGTTAGAGAGAGGGGCCAGCGGCTCCGGGAGCGGGGGCTCAATCGTGCACCCCCCCATCCTGACCTCTGGTGCTGCTCAAATGGTTCTTCCAACACAGAAGGGCTCAGCCCACATCCCTTGCCGACAACCCCGAGAAATCGGACACTTCCTTCCAGGCTAGACCTTCCCACCCTCCCTTCCCGATCTCCTGCCAAGAGGCGGGCAGCCTTGCTGTCTCCCCATGAGGTGGCCTCCCTACCTGGACCAGGAGATGGGGGCTGCCACTGTCACTGTTCCGCAGGGACATAGGACTGTGCTCGCACCATACCTGACCCTCAGCCCAGCACCCAACCACGGAGGCTGACGTGGAGCCCGGTGCCCTGGGGACCCCTCCCCACAGTACGCCTGCTCCCACGTGGATGGTGGGAGCCCACAGCCGTGTGAGGTCAGGCAGCCTCCCTGCAGCAGCTGCCCAGAGGGTCCCTGCCGTGAGCATTTGCAGTCAGGAGTTTGTGTGTTTTCTATCCTCAGACACATCATGTGTTTCGCTTTCTCTCGGCATCCACGTCCTGCCTCTTCGGTCTTAGGGGATTTGGAGAAAGGCTGGAGCTGGGGCAACGGCAGGCAGCGTGCCCGGTGCGTCTTCTACGGAGAGCCTGATAACGTGAAAGAATGTTTCAAAATGCACAGACAAATGGAAACACAGTTTAGGCTTTTTCATGATATTCTAAAGAAGACCACACTGCCTACCCGACATGTGTCATTTTTGCAATAAATGACATGGAAAACCGGAGCTCAAACTTTAATGATCATATATCTAAGCCAAGACTTATTTATGCATAATTTGCTTCCATTATGTTCAGTCTTACGGGGCGATTCATGAATCAACCGCCGAGCTTCGTCTTTCACAGCCTGCCTGCCCCCCCAATGTCGGCCGATGCTGTGCTGGCTGCAGGCACGGAGGGGAGGGGCGGCCCCATGACCCCGCAGACCACTGGGCGGCCCTGCCTTCTCAGGGAAAGGCCGGCTGTGCCCGTGGTCAGCAGGTGGACACCCTTTGCACCTGGGAGGGACCGTGACAAATTCCCTGGTGGAAGATGCTGAGATGCATGATTATCCTTCTGCATAAAAATGACAGGCCCTGGAAAGGAAAACCAGACAGATGTCAGTGGGCTGGAAACCGCACCAGGGCCTGGGCTGGATCACATCCTTGAAGGGCCAGAGGTGGTGCCCAGAACTGGAGGGCGGCTGTGGGCATGGAAGGTCTCTGATCTTCAGTGGCTCTTACTTATCCGTCAGCCTCTGTGTCCTGGGCCCTCTGCAGGGTTCGTCGCACGCTCAGCGATGCTGAATCTCAGAGGGACCTCCAGATGAGGTTTTATCATCACAGCTGTGCAGACAGGGAAACACCACCTATGGGGACAATGGTTGATGCCACTGTAATTTCACCCTCTCCACCAAGCACATGGGGTAAAGCAGCACTTTTCTAAGAATTTCCCTCAAAAAAAAACAGTCTATACCTCCTCGAATGAACGGCATGCCTTCGGGTTGATTCACTGAGGAGGATGCATTTGCATTTACACCGACGTCCTGGCTCTGTGGCCTCAAGGCCCCCAGCACCGTCTGGGGCACTTGCACACACGCTCGGCTCTAAATGACAGGCTTGCAGTAAACTTGTCCGACCGAAGAGACCCCCACCTTTCCCCCACTGCATCCTCCCTGCCTACCTCCTGTCTGGAGGTGAGACTCCAGGGCTGCCGTTTGGAGAAACTTTCAGGTGATGGGGACCAAGGCCACACCTCCAGGTCACAGAACCTCCAGAAAGTGAAGTGTGAGGTCCTGGACCGCAGCCTCAACCTCTGCACAGGTGCAGCGGTGGACATCTGGTCTGGCCGTGGCCATGACCCTCGGGCATGCGGTCCAGGACATGCTGGGCTGGAAGGTGGTCTCGAGCACCAGCTTGGATCCAAAGCACGCGTGTCCTGCATGGTGTTCTTTTCGCCTTTTCTGTAGGATTTTGGTCAAGTGTCTGCAGGATTCGAGGACGGAAGGCAGGACCCCCTTCCTCTCTGCCACGTCTCATGCTGTTTGGACGTCGCTTGGCTCTGATCCGGCTGTGGCCAGAGAAGAGGCTCACGTGATGTGAGCTTTTCTGTTTGTCTGTCTGAGGCAGGGAGGCTGCTGCCGGGGAGCAGGGGCTGCAGGGGCGCAGGAGGAGTTGGAGGGACCAGACCCTCTTCAGGGTCACCATCCCGCCCACCCTCCATGCCCCCCACCCGAGGGCCAGACCCCTGGGATGGAAGGACAGACATCTCCCTTCACTTTTCATTCCCTGGACGGTGGGACTTTCAGCTGAAACCTACTGACCACAAGTTCAGCGCAAAACGAAGCACCAAGATTTCACCAACTAAAAGGCCAGAGGCCCAAACTGCTGTCATTAAAGCCCCTTTCTCGTCTCGGCTGGGGGCATCTTCCTCTCCATATGCCACGGACCCAGCGACGTCATCCGACAGGTGAGACCTCCCTCCACTCTCCCATCTTTCCCCTGAGCTGTGGATGGTCCCCTGCGGTCCTGGCATCTCGTGTCTGGGACTGGCAGGGACCTGCTAGCCACGGGGAGGCACCTTCTCGTACTCGGCCTGTAGGAATATGAACCACAAGTCCTACGTGGTCCCCAGAGCGGGCATCTCCCGCATCATTTTGTGTGAGTGGGGTGGGCTGCACCCCCCATCCTACAGAATGAGGGACCCCCTGAGCTGGGAATGGGTCCTGGAGTCCAGGCCCGGTTCCCTCCACAGAACCACTGCTGTTAACACACGGCTGGGGGTGCTTTTGTATTTAAAAAAAAAAAAAAAAAAAAACTCTTTATTTTGTAGACAAGCCCTCATATGTGTTAGCCTCCCGCAGGGTCACATCACAGAACAGGCTGTCCCGGAAAGCACTGGGGATACCCAACCACCCTTAATTCTGGGCTCTAAAATTCAAGAACTTCTCTAGGATGGCTCACCGGGAATGAGAAAGTGCACCTTTCTCAGCTGAAAGGGGGAGGCGTTAGTTTCAACAAGATGTAAGCCCATCACTCTGTGACCTTCCAAACCTCAGGCCAAGGTGAACGTCATCGCTCCAAGGTCAGGATCCAGGATGCAGACCCCGGCCCCTCCCCAGATTCCTCGTAGAGGCCACGAGATGGTGAGAGCGGGGCAGACCCAGGCGGACGTGTTCTCCCCAACAAACAGAGGAGAGGAGCCCCTGCCCTGTTTCCATGAGGATTTTCCTGAAACCTGACACACCCACTGCTCTTTGGAACGCACAGCTGCTGCGTAGTGACAAGTGGCTATGAATGGAAGCTCCGCAGCTGCAGACCCACAGGGCGAGGGGCCGGGAAGGACCTCGGGTGGAGCCAAGCCGAGCCAAGCGTCCCACGCAAGGCAGCAGCCTCGGCGGTGCCCCGGCAGATGTCAGCCAGGAGCACCCCCGGCGGCAGGTGCGGCCACTGCGGCTCCTGCGCAGGCAGGTGTCTGGACGGAGGCGCGCAGGGTGCGGGGTGGGTGGATGCCCACCGCCCGGCAGCCAGGTGTCTCAGCCCCGTTTGAAGGTCACCTGCTCTCCACCCCGCCGCTCTTCCAGATGTTGCGGAGGCTGGAACATCTGGCGCAGGGCACACGGGGGGCCCGGTCATCCATTGTCCTGCGACTGCCAGCGGGGCCAGGGGTGGGAAGATGTTCGCTGGACCGGGTGGTGGTGCGTGGGAGCGGAGAGGGCTGTCTGTGCTCAGGGTGAACCGATGGTGTGCTGGGCGCACGGCGGTGCCTGGGAAGTGCCTCCGAAGCACGTGGCCCTGCCTTTCTTCCCACTCCTTTCCTCCCACGTGCCCCTCTTCGGAGCCCCTGCAGTTCCTTGCACCTCCGCACCCCAGACCCAGCGAGACGGACACCGGGGCAGCTGCCGGGTCCCAGCCCCTCCCCCCACCAGGCCCCTCCCTGGCGACTCACCGGGCGCCCTTGTCACCTGCCGGCCTGGCTGCAGGGGCGCTGCTGGGGGCCCTGCGGCTCGACCCACGGCAGGGTGACGGAGCGCACAGAGCCCGGCTGGTCCTCCGCCCCCGTCTTCAGCCGCGCACCGTCCGCCTGTCTGTCTGCGGCTCACAGCTGCCCCTGCTGTTCGCTGCGCTGTCCAGGAGCCGCTGTGACTCTGTTTCCTCCGTTCATTTGTCACCAAGCCCATTTGGCTGATAAGCCCTTGTTCCTATCTCATTCCAGCCATGCCAACACTTACAAATAGAAATGAGCTTCGTAGGTGGGTGTTCCCTTTGGGGAGATTTTTTTTAAAAAAACGGGACTCAGTCTGCTCTGCTGGACAGGATACTCTGTCGGCCTTTAGTTGCTTCTTGTGTCCCGGGCTCTTGGCATCTTGCGTGTTCTGGGTCTCTTGGCTCTTAAGCCTGAGGGTCAATTAGATTTTAATCAGAATCAGCCACAGGACCTCACAGTGTGTCCCTGTCCCCGTGGACTGGCCATCGGGAAGAGGAGGAGAGAGGGACACGGCTCCTGTCTTCCTATGACTGTAGGTCCCAAGACGAGGCTGAGCTGCCGCTGAGACTGGCGGGGCTCCTCGTCCGGGGCAAACGTCTGGCAGCACCTTCTCGGGGCTAAGCTCTGCAGATGTGATGCTCTTCTGGAGAAGAACAACCACTCGACAATTAACAAAACTCGTATTTCTCGACTTCAGAGACTGAGAAAACTAATGGCACAGAGAAAACTGAGCCATCTCTTGGAAAGGGAAGACTTCCAAAACTTAAAGTATGAGATAAACCGCCCTGCTGATTCTAAGTCTTCTCACAAGATGAGCCCCAGGGCTACTCCCGACGCAGTGGGGGCAGAAGTCCCCTGTAGGGGAGGAGCCCAAGCGACACATCTCAGGGCCTCTGTGAGAGCCACACGGGCACATCTAGGGCCAGAGCACACGGTTTTCCACTGACATTTGTTGTTTTTAAATGCAAGAGAAGGAAAGAAAGAAAGAAAGAAAGAAAGAACGAAAGAAAGGGAGAGAGAAAAAGAAAGAAAGAAAGAGAGGAAGAAAGAAAGAAAGAAAGGAAGAAAGAAAGAAAGGGAGAGAGAAAAAGAAAGAAAGAGAGAAAGAAAGAAAGAAAGGAAGAAAGAAAGAAAGAAAGAAAGGGAGAGAGAAAAAGAAAGAAAGAAAGAGAGAAAGAAAGAAAGAAAGGAAGGAAGAAAGAAAAAAAAAATGCAGCCCTGTATTGACTCAACTAATGCACAGCAAGATTTAAAGAAATAGTGACCGACCTGTTTTCTTTCACTCTGCCGGTCTGGGCTTTCCAGCGCCTAGACGTGGGGCGTCCTGGCACGGCTGCCTGTGTTCAGACTCTCCTGGGGGCTCTTGTCCCCCCTTCTTTCCCACAGGAGCTCTGCCAGGGAGCAGCACCAGTCACACAAACACCACAAAAACCTGCAGCGCAGGAATGACTCCTCACACAGCCTGGACAGGGGTACCCCTGGGGGTGGTGCCCTGGCCACAGCAGAAACGGACCCAACCCCCAGACAACCCCATCAGCACACGGTGAGGCCAGCCCAGGCTCCTGGCTCCCCGGCTCTGCCACCCCAGACAAGCCATGCTCCTCTTGGCCTTGGATCTTTTCTACCTACAAGATGCGGAGTCAGGCTCCAATCTCTGCAGAGACACAGCTGAGCTGGCCAAGAGCTCCACAAATGAGGGTGTAAGTGGCCGTTGGTAATAAGATTCATGACCATGATGGAGCGTAAGCCGCCAACAGGCTCTATGGAGCTGTAATTACTAACTTAATGGAGAGGAAATTTTAAAACAGGTAAAATGTTCAAGGGGTAAAGGCAGAAACCGGGCTTTCCAGACTCTGCCTTAGGCACTATTTCACTCATGGCTAAAAGGCCAGGCAGATTTCCAGACCATTAACTCTTCTGACGAGACCCGAGTAGGAAACCCAGACATTTCCCATCCTCACCCGGACCACGTCTCACCACCAACGGCTTGGTTTCTCCAGAGCAGTGATCCGGAGTGAGTCTGATCCAAAACTCTTCTCCACACGCAACACAATCAATCACTCATGGTTTGGCTCAACCCACAAATGTGCCAGGAAGACAGCAGAAAGTCTCCTCAGGAGGATGGGCTTGAGTTTTCCCAAGGCCACCTCTCAGGAAGGCGCCTTGACAGCCCCGGCCCTTCTCCCACGGGGGCACTGTCACCCTCACAAACTAGGATCACAATGAAACCTCGCACACTTTGCCGGCCACAGGCCGCCTTTTCATGTGATCCTGCAGTTACACACACATCCCAAATCCACATTCTAAAGATACACGTGGATTCTCAACCCTCCCTAAGTGGCCTCCTTTCTCTCCACCCTCTTCCAAAGCCTTGGGTGGTGCTGTGTCATCTCCTTTTGGCTGTTTATTCCTGCTTTAAACATAAAGGCTCATTTAAATCCAGTCTCAATTTACCACCCCCCAGTGAGATGCCCTGGAGAGTTGGAGCATGCGTCCCAGGTGGGTCCATCCTCTTCAGCGTCACTCCACGCCCTCCGCGTGGTCCTCTGGATTTCGCTGTCTCAAAGTTGCTCCCCACAGACCCTGCTTCCCACCTGTAAGAGGGGTGTCATGCTTCTCGAGGCAAGACATCCAAGTCCTGTTCTGACATCCTTGCCCAGGGGCGGGTGTGGGACCTGCCCTTCCTTCCCCTTCACCCTGTCAACACAGCCTCACATCCATTCCATTCTCCCCTTTCCTTCATGACTTACATGTCTGTTTCACACCCATTTACCTCGACTGGGGGGGTTTCTACTTATACTCCACTGGAAATGCCTCTCAGCTCTCATATCACTTTCTAAAGCGTTTTATTTTCCCTCAGTGAAGCTGAATCTCCTGAAGCAAGGCCGGATCACAGTTTATGAAGAGCAGTGCGTGTGTATTTGTGTGTATGTTACACACATGTTCTGTGTAGGACATCTTATAACACTGATCAGAAACTCATACATGGATGGACCTGGAGATTGTCATACAGAGTGAAGTAAGTCAGAAAGAGAAAAACAAATATCGTATATTATCGCATATATGTGGAATCTAGAAAAATGGTACAGATGAACCGGTTTGCAGGGCAAAAATCGAGACATGGATGTAGAGAACAAACGTATGGACATCATGGGGGGAAAGGGGCGGTGGGGTGGGGATGGTGGTGGGATGAATTGGGAGATTGGGATTGACATGTATACACTAATATGTATAAAATAGGTAACTAATAAGAACCTGCTGTATAAAAAAATTAATTAATTAAATTAAATTAAAAAGGAAAAGAAACTCATACCTGGTACACTTGCTGCATCTTGTTTGGAGCACAGGACAGCAATATTAGAAAAATTAAAATTTCTAAAAGTCAGTGCTTTAAAATAACTGGCTTTTAGCAGAGCCATGAAGTTGTCCCCAGACCCCCTCTCTTAAAGTCTCCCCAGCCAGGGCCCAGGGACCTCAGATGTCCCTCCTCTGGTGAATGCCTGCAGTAAGGCAATGATCTGACGTCAATGCAATCCTAAGAATCCCCCAAACACTCACCAAATTATCATGGCAAGGCTCCCCTACGCTAAGTGCATGCCCAGCTCTGAGAGGCACACGCCTAGGTAATTCCTGCCCTGATGGTGTTGGCCACCTGAGTTGGCAAACTCAGCTGGTACAGGAGGCACAATGACCTTGCAGGTGGTTCCAACGCGTGACCATGGAGGTTTTCCCTGGAGACATGGGTGGGTTTAGACTAAAACTGTCAGCGTCTGCACAAGGCTTGGTCTCCCAACGTTTGTGATGAGCTTTTCACAGGAGCACTGTATTGGGAGCTCACGTTTACCAGTCAAGATTCTTTTTACTCAGATCTCAATTCAACATCAGGGGACATGTGAGTAATTAGAAATGTGTATTCAAAATTTAGTTAAGGTACAAATCTGCTGTTCAGATCAAACCACGTTTATTGGGACAAGTGTTGGTATCAACAGGTGTTGACAGGACACCTTGGAGGGGTTGGGAGAATGCTGTAGTCACCATGCCCTAATTGTTAAGTTATGTATTTGAGAGATGCCTAATTATAAAATCTGCCGGATTTATTTGTTTAAACAATGGTTAGATTTCTGTCTTGTATTACCTTCAAATGTTAGCTAGGTCGTGCTAAACCTGGGTTGCCTTTGTTACCAGGTAACAGCCCATCCAGTTGTCTTATGGTGATGCCATAGCACGACCTGGCTATTAATTCAGTGTTTACAGAGTTACCCCACACTGACGTATTATACTAATGGGCATGATTTTCTATTTTACCAAGTTCCTCCAGACCAGGGATCACATCTTACTTTACTTTGCATCCCCAGAAATGCTAAGTTCCTGGCACAAAGATCAGAAAAAAATGTATTGAATGATGGGCAAAATTAAACGTATATTAAGACTTGAGGGGCTTCCCTGGTGGCACAGTGGTTGAGAGTCTGCCTGCCAATGCAGGGGACACGGGTTCGAGCCCTGGTCTGGGAAGATCCCACATGCCGCGGAGCAACTGGGCCCGTGAGCCACAATTACTGAGCCTGCGCGTCTGGAGCCTGTGCTCTGCAACGGGAGAGGCCGCAATAGTGAGAGGCCCACGCACCGCGATGAAGAGTGGCCCCCGCTTGCCACAACTAGAGAAAGCCCTCGCACAGAAACGAAGACCCAACACAGCCAAAAAAAATAATTTAAAAATAAATAAATAAATAAATAAATAAATAAATGTTTACTGTTGCTGTTGTTAAAAAAAAAAAAGACTTGATAGGGGTTATTGAATTATTGACTTTACAAAAGCATTCCTTATGAACACATAGTGAACACAATTATGTATTTTAAAGGAATACAAAATAGAGCAGTAGTATTCATTCTAATTAACTATTAGGGTCAATAAGGAATTAGATTATTAAGTATGGTATGAAAATATTTTGAATGTCAGCTATATGTCTATAAACAGCAATGTACACATATACATATATGAATATACACACTCATGTTAATGGGGAGCTAATCCAGAACATTGGCTCAAATTCAACTTGCAGAAGGCTTATTTTTACGCTCTTTCTACACTTTCTGCATCTTATTTCTGAAAGTAGCCAGAACGTGGGGGCAGACTGCATGCCGATGAGGAACACTGGCCTCTCGTGTTCACGCCGCATGCCTGTGCACGAGGTGTCAATTGCAGAGTATTTTTTCAGACAGGGGCTGACGGACGGGCTGGGGAGCCGCACGGCCCGTTTTTCTGGCTGTTTTTGATTTACAGACTGCTGAATCAGAGCTTCAAACTGGTCTGGGAAACTTAAGAAGCTGTTTGAGGTTTTGCCCAGACCCCTCCTAAGCCGAATGGCCCTCGAGGGTTCAAGTCGGTTCATGGTGTCCTTTTTCGCAGTCTGGTTCTCCGGGGCTCGTTTGTGTGTTTTGGCTGCGTCCTGAGCTGCTGTGGCCCTGGCAGTATGTCAGGAGAAGCGTGCTCTGAGGCAGGATCTCTGGGCACAGGAGTTGGGGTGGGTTGGAAACTGCGCCAGGCCGTTGGTTCCCACCCAGAGGGGGCTCAGTTTCAGACACAACGTGACAGTCAATGTCAGCAGCGGCCTGCAGATTCAGGGAGGCCAACCGAGGCCAGGCTGTACCCTTCCCGGAGTCTCCAGGGAGAGCAGGCTGCAGCTCGTTTTGGGTGTTTTGCTTCTTGACTTTGTTTCCAGCGATTGCAGATATGTGCAGACTGGTGACCTGGGCGTTGGCAAAGGAAGTAAACCTGAGAACCTCGACTTCTGTCTGTGATTCAGGGTCTCAGGTGCCGTAAGCGGGATGCAGGCACGTCTTCTCCCGCCATCCATCCTGGGTGGCACGGGGTCCTTGTCATTCAAGCCCAGGCCACTTTCCCAGGAGCTTGTCACCTAGAAGCTGCGCTGGGCTTCAAGGCTGAAGCACGTGGTCCCTGCCGCGTGGCGCTCAGTTGACTGGGTCACACTGTTCACTAGCAGAACGTGTCAAAATGAGTCACTTAAGAATGTAAACAGCCCCAGGGACAGAGCGGAGCAGGCGTCTGGCCATCTGTTCCGAGCCTCGGCCTGTGTTGGCACCGTGGGCACTGACTCGCTCCCCTCGGCAGATGAGGACCAGGGCCCGGCATCAGCTGACGGTCCCCGGGCAGCCAGGCCTGACGTCCGCAGCCTGCCTCTCCTGCCTGGGGGCCCGGGGCTCCGGTTTGGCGGGCAGTGGCAGCGGCAGCTGGCGTGGCAGGGGACCCGCTCCCTTCCCCACCCTCCCTCTGTAGATGCAGAGTGGCCATTATCGGCAGAAGCACACGGAGTGCAGAGATGTGAGTGCGGAGACGTTGAGTGTGTGTGCATGTGTCCCCCACCCTTGCCCCCTCGCCTGCTGCGTCCCCACATAAAGCCTACACTTGACCCTGGGGTCACCTGGCCTCAACCAGGCACAGAAGTGTTTCTGAGGGACAGTGAAGGAATCCTGACCTCACCTGTGCTGCTGATGGAGAAAATGTTCCTTTCAGTGGATCTGGCCCAGGAGCGCGTTCTGAGCTCCTCCTTTTACATTCACACACTGTGCGGAATTACCCCCAAAATCTAGACCGGGAGGCCCGGCCCCTCTCACGCACAGCCACCCACGGAGTCAGCAGAAGCTCCCCAAAGAGTCAAACCAATCTCAGTGACTAGTTAATGCGATTGTGTCGGTAAATTAAGAAAGTGGGCCAAGGACTCCATGGAGAGCATGCCTCTGTGTGTAATAATTTGGAATTCAGCTCCAGGCAATTTCCATAAACTGGTTTTGAATCTAGAGTTCATCACCCTCTTGGGTTATGAGTTGGGGGGATTTACACCCAGAAATGACAGGAGGCTGTCGGATTTCTCCGGAGCGAAACCCTCAGCATTTCAGTGATCTCAAGGATGAAGTCATCAGGACCGTGAGCATCCTTTCTGGATCCAGGGTCCGGATGCCCTCGTACAGTTCAGCCCCCAGCAGACTGTGGGCCGCCTCAGTAGGGCCTCTTCTGGTCTCACTCTTAGCAACACGGTCCTTCCCTTCTTTCTGGGGAACTTCCATGCCAAACCGGGAGTCCTCCTTCCTCCATTCTGTGCTGCCCTCTTGAAACCATCGCAAATCCTGGAAAATGCACTGAGACCAGATCCTTCTCCTCTGCCTCACCTGCCCTGGCCTGGGGCCCCTCCCCACACCTGTACTACCCCCACTGTAGCCTCTCATCCGGTTCCCCACCTCTGCTTTGCAGTCATTCCCAACCCGGCAGAAAAACTCATGCTCTTAAAGTAGGAGGTGAATAAACCACGATTGTTTGACCTCTGCTGACCCCAATCTCCGTCTTCCTGGAATGTCGCATGGCCACAGCCCCCCAGGAATGGAAGCCTGGGTCCTCACAGGCCCCTTCAAGCCCAGGGGAGCTGCCACAGTCTCTGCTCTGCTCCTGGGATGGGCCAGGGGCTCTCCTGCCACAGGGCCTTTGCACGTGCTGGTTTTTTCCACAGGAAAGCTCTGTTCCAGGTGGTCTTCATGGCTCTTTCCTCACTTCCTGCAGAGCTGTCCACAGGTCACCTGGGGCTGAGCTTCCCTTGATGCCTCTCTCTCTGTCTGTAGCCTCCATATGTCCTAGTCTCCTGTTCTGCTCCATCTCCAAGATGCAGCCACTCCTTCTGTCCGCTTCTCCCATGAGAGGTGAGTCCTGCAAGGATAGAGGTCTTTGTGGTTCACAGTTAGACCGTGTGCCAGGAGGGCTGGATAAGTGAGACCCCTACTCAAATTCTGACACCTGTCTGAGATGTAAGCCTGGCCAGCCAACGTCAGCCCTCCTCATGGAGAAGATGTTCCTCCCCCAGTCAGAGCCAGTGCGTGGCCATGGAGACCAAGTTTCACAAAGCCCACTTCCTTGCGAGGTGTGCATGTCAGGACCCAGCTCTTCCCTCCCGGATCTTCGGAAGTTGAGTTGATTAGTTGGCCTCATCCATTGGAAAGTTCGGCTGCAAACAAGAGGAAGCCAGGTTAGCAAATCATGGGTAACAGCTCCTGAGCACGTGTCTTGTGGAAGCTTTCTTACGATGATAACGCTTTATTAGATAATGCTCTAGTAGGTGGGGATTTAATTATTGTTCGTGTAATTTAATTGCTTTATGTAGAGTTCTCAGTATTCACTATGGGGACATTCTCATGATTTTCCACTTGTGGATTTTCTCTACCTATTAATTATTTATAATTACTCCTGCATTTGCATTGTGCATTGTACACTTTTATTTTTTTAATTTTACAAATATCATTGCCTTTAATCTTCCCAAGCACCTTGTCGAGTTTTAGAACAGGTATAGGACCTCAGGACACAGCTGAAATATTGAAATGCTTGGAGAGGACGCAGGTGTCTGCCCTGGACAGCTGTCAGATCAGGGCTGTCCTGGGCCACCCAGGAGCAGCACTGAGCAAAGACTCAAGGCCAAGTTGAGATGCTGGATTGGGACCAGGGTCCCTAGAACACACTGTCCCCAGAGACGAGGGTGAGGTGGCCTCTGGGTCCAGTCAGAGATGGCTGCGTCCCTTCCAGTCTGTTGTTTTCGCAAAAACTGGTGTGAAAGTTTGGACCAGTGGAGATGCAATCCCAGGTGCACTGAAAGGCTGGGCAGCGGGGCTTCCCTGAGGGCCCTCTGGGAGTCATGGGTGCAGTGCTTTCCCTCCAGATTAGCTCCCTAGGGTGAGGCCCCCGAGAAGTAACCGGCGTGAGACCCTCCATCAGTCGAGTCCAGTGGGCTCTGTTCCCTGCCTTCAGGGTGCGCGTCCGAGCAAGAGAGACACAAGAGCCCGGGTGCCTGTGAGGGGGCCGAGCGAGTGCTGGCCTCTGGGAGATGGGCCACCCCGTCCCCACTGCATGGGTGGGGTGCCTGAAGGGAGGGGCACTTCCTGCCAATGCTGAAGACATCAAAGCCCTGCTGGAGGAGGGCGGGTGCTTGTGCCGGGGCATCACGTGGGCTGGGGAGGTCACTGCCGGGCAGGTGACACCACCGACCAGGAGAGTCCAGAAGGACAGAGGGAGGGCCTCGCAGGTGGACGGGCCAGCTGGGAAGCAGGTGGGCCCGTGCGCACAGCGTTCACTTACTATAAAGATGACATGTGCGTGTTGAAAGCAGAGCTATTCGCAGCAGGAGGTGAAAGGCGACTCCTTGTGGTCCCCCCCATTTCAGTTTGAGGGCACCTCGATTCTGCTCCCTCCCCAGAGTAGGAGGGTCAAGGGACTGCTTCCCATTCAGGCACTAGGAGTCTTAGGGCGGCATGTTATGGTTTGGACTCTTGCAGAAATTATTCCTGAAAAACCTAATAATTGTTTTATCAAAAGAATATGCGTTTACGTGTGAGGTCAAACAGGGGACCACACCTGTCCCCCCGTCAGCCCCTGGGTGCAGGCTCCGCACCCAGTGGCCCAGAGCATCACCCTGGGTGGCGTCTCCCAAGCTGAGGGAGCAGCAGGGCCACGGCGAGCGGGTGACACGCTGACAGCTGGGCCCACGTGGGGTGCTGATTCGGGTCTAACGAGTCCCGGGTGAACCCCACTTTAACAAGCTCTGCTCCGGGCAACCACCCTCTCCTTTTAAAATGAATGACTTTTTGGCCCTTGCTTTTTTTTTTTTTTTTTAATGTTATTTATTTTAGACCCTTTCTATTTGGTCCCTTGCACTTTTACCCTCCCGGACATCAGATCCCCACCCTTACCTTCCCCGTTTCTGCAATGGAATTATGTCACAGTTTGGAAAATCAACGTTCAAGATTCACCAAATTAAATCTCTCTCTGTCCATCTCTCATGCACACACACACATACAGACACACACACAGGACAGAGGCACATATAACTCTTGTAGAAGGGTTGATAACTGCCTTGTTTTTTCACTTGCTTAGTCGTTTGAACTTTTCACCGTTTCAGTACTAACTCTAAAATTCTCAATAGGGCCAACACATCTCGTAAACTGTGAGTCTCTTTCCTACATACCCCCCTCCCTTTCATCTTGAGACCTTACTCCCCACCCCCTCCTCCCTGTCCCGGCTGCTCTGGCTGGGGAACGCTGTTGCCCAGAATCTGTCTGCTGTTCCGGGGCATCTCTTTGCCTGTCCCTGAGGTTGCAGCTCCTATTTCTTTGAGCTGACACCTTACTCTTTCTGAGTTTACTCCCATATTTGGTGGAGCACGTCTTCAGCCCCTCCCTGGAAGAGGACACCTGGGGGCAAGTGTTTCAGAACTGCTGTGTCCGAGGATGTCTGGCCCCCTGATCCAGTTGCTGGTCTGGCGGGTGGAGAGAGCTTGACCCTGAGAACACGGGAGTCACCCTTTCTGTTTCTCCTCTGGTTTCCAGTGTGGCCTGCTCTTTGGTACAAAACCTACTTGTTTTTCTCTGGAAGGTTTAGACTCTCTCCACCTGGGATGATCTGAAGTTTCAGGATATTGTGATACGGATGAGTGTGTGATATCTTCGTGGAGACTCAGGAGGCCCTTTCAACGTGGAGCCGTGTCTGCCTCAGCTGTTGGCTTTTTGCATTTTCTTCTCTTTCTTCTCTACCTTTTCTCTCGTCAGACTTTACGGACTTCCTTTTTGTAAGAAGATGGAACACCGCACGGACCATCCGTGTTCTCATCTCTCTTCTTCTTTCTGTTTTTTTGTATTCCTTTCTTGGAGATTATCTCAACTCGATCTGGCAAACCTCCTTCAATTCTGTTTAAGCATTATACTTTCAATGTGTAGGTATTCTGACCTAGTCTCTAATCTTTTTATAGAACTTCCCTTTTATAAGAGCATTCCTCTGTTCTACCGACTTGGTTACCTCATCCATCAGCTTCCCAGACACCTAAATGTGTTTGGCATCTTCCACCTGCTATGATCTGCTCTCTTATACTCATCTACCTCTTTATTTTATGCCTTCATCATCTTTTACTGACCTCTTGGAGCGTCAGGATATAACTGAGATAAACACCTGTGTGCATCCTCCTCTGGTTATCCAGAATCTCCTAGAAATTTCTCCATTAAAAAAAAAGATTAGGACTTCCCTGGTGGCACAGTGGTTAAGAATCTGCCTGCCAATGCAGGGGACACGGGTTCGAGCCCTGGTCTGGGAAGATCCCACATGCCACGGAGCAACTAAGCCTGTGCACCACAAGTACTGAGCCCACGTGCCACAACTACTGAAGCTTGCACGCCTAGAGCTAGTGCTCCACAACAAGAGAAGCCACCGCAATGAGCAGCCCATACACGGCAATGAAGAGTAGCCCCCGCTCGCCACAACTAGGGAAAGCCCACGCGCAGCAACGAAGACCCAGTGCCTCCAAAAAGTAAATAAATGAATAAAATTTTTTAAAAAAGGATTAAAAAGAAGAAAGACAAGGAATGTGCATCTGGATTGTTGTGGAGAGTTATCCATATTGCTGTGTTAACTAAATAAAGTAGCTTAGAGTTGATAAGTTACAAGCATTACATGATCTCTGTGAAAGAAGCATAATTTCTCATGGAATTTGAAAAGAAACCTAAGGGCCAGTATCTGGCGAGGACTAGAGAAAAGTGAAAACAGTGGAGGACAATCAGTGGGTGAGCCTGTCAGGGGTCGAGATGAAAACTGTGTGTATCCCGATGATGCAGTGCAATTGATCAAGGACAGCAGTGGTAGGAGGGTCCTAAACAGAGCACGTGGCGATGGTCCCTGTACACATAACTGACCCTGCACTAAAAGGAGGTCGTACAATGCACTGCAAGGGTCTCCACCCCCACGTGACATCCTCACCAAATAGTCTCTGCTTGGTGGTCTAGCTGCAAAAGCAGCTTCCTGGTCCCTGCAACCTTTGCCCGAGGAGCTGGGTGTTGCCCATACTCTGTGGTGGGCAGGTAACACTGGAGAAATAAACTAGATATAATGTTCTGTCTGAAACAGACTTGTGCCCGGTGGTGGTCCCATATCGGAAAACAAAACAGAGAGTTTCTAGAGTGACGCGAATGTTGATGCTCACATAATAAGTTAGGATCTCAGTGAAACATTGATCTGCTTCTCAAGACCCAAATGAGAAGGATTATGACATTTTTCCCTTTTGAAAGTTTTGTTTCTGTGTTGTCTTTTCTTAGCACAAAGCTCTTAGTTCAACTATAAAATTAAATAACAGGACAACCTTTGGGCTCACAAGCCACACTCTTCCTCTGCAGGGTGGTCGGGGAGTTTTCTGCCTAGACAGGCCCAGGTAGGAGAGCAACCTCCAGCTGGCCAAGCTGAATCCACTCAGGTGCGTCTGTGCCGCTCCCTTCACTGTGTGGCGAGTCACCACCGCGCTTTGACTTCTTATAAAGCTTATGGAGAAAAAGACAAATCCATGCTGATGAAGACAGAATGGATCTATCATCACAGGCATCATGCCTGGAGGAGACCCCGTGTCCCTGGGTGTGTTTGTCCATTCCTGAGGCTGCTGAACCAGCAGGATGGGTCCACACCACGGTGAAGATCCCCTGCACCCTTGGGACGTGTCTGGCTTACAAGCTCCAGACAAGTGTTTGAACCCTGATCAGAGCTTAGGCGGCTCGAGCACTCCATGGGTGAACGTGGACACACCTGAGCCAAGTGACCATGGGCTCCCAAGGACAGTTCCACAGAGGTCTTCGTCCTCTGGTGCCTGTGGTTTCTTAAACCTCTTATTAGGAGCTTCAGTTAATGATCTGTCTTTAGAAAGCATCCTGGAAGAAAAGGTTTTAGAACAAATGTCTGCGTCTGAAGCCAGGCAGCCACGATGAGCACCAGAGGAGCTAGAAAGCTCTTCTCGTGAGAGTTCGTGGTGACGTTACGTGCCTATAACACACTGTCTGTATCACAAAACTGCCTTCTATTCAGAGTGCGGCTCCCAGTATAACCATCCATTAGTCTATCAAATCACCCACTTTAAACTGTTAATAACCCACACACGATAAAACTGCATTTTAGCAGATTCATACATCTGTCTCACTCAATCAGATAACCCCTTGACCATGAGCGAGTTACCTCATCCCTCTGTGCCTGAGTTTCTTTATCTGTAAAATAAAGATGGACACTTGCATCCACTTCATAGGATTTTTAAGAAAATTAAATGAGATAATACGAGTAAGAGCATGTATTCATTTTACTCTGTACACAGGTATGGAGCTGATATGCACAAATGTAAACTATCATTATTATTGTGTCAAAATGTGTCAAATAAACCTAATTCACATGTTCATTAGTCGTCTCCAGTTTCCAAGTCATGGTGTCCTATCAGGTTCCCCTTCCAGGATTTTCAGTTGAGTGGATGAGTTTTCCATTCTAAATAGACAACATTATGGAGTAAATATGGAGTCTGGAGTCTTCTAGAACATCAGGGCTTCTTCTGTTAAAATCCAGATTCTAGCTTGGTGTCTTGTGGGAGAGAGGGGTCTGCATTTCCAGCAAGCCCTTGGGTGACATCAATACTCTACATCCATGGACCAGACTCTGAGGAGCCAAGGTCTGGGTAACACAGAAGGTCCCAGATCCCCATCACTACTTTCTTAGTGTTTTTTTGTGCTTTTATTTGGCAGCTTATTTAATGAGGGGCATGAAACTCAGTATTGAATTCTGGTGCCCAATGAAGACACTGTCTCTATTTTGCTGTAGTTCAACTTCATTCTCTTCTTGGCTCCTCACTGCTCTGGCATGGGAGAAAATTAGTCTCGGTGGTTCTACAGTTTCCTTTCCCCTGGGCTATGTTTAGATTTTGAGGGTGATTCCTAGCACTGAGGGTAGAACATCAGACCACACAGTGGTCTGCCCAGGGGCCCTTCAAGTCTGCTGGCTTCATGGAAAGATGTCTCTCCTCTGGGCTACACATGACCTGGGATGCTTCTGAAGGGTGTTAGGACACGTGGTTCTCATGACACTGCTCAAGTCCCATCTGACTGGTCCCTCAGCAAGTGTGAATGGGGGGGGCAGTAGTTGAAATATGCTTAAAATCTCCAAAATGTCATCCCACCCCTTCTATCCTTTGGGATGTCAAACTGAATGGTAGACACTCTTGTGCAGGAGCTTAGGGAGTGGGTTCCTCGTGGCTCAGCCCTCGTGAGAGCCCAGGGGGCTCTCCTCCACTGGCTGTCCTGTGGGCCGACTGGGGACTGAGAGGGGCATGGCAACCACACCACCCCAGGTGGGCTGCGTGCTCCATCGTGCCATGGCTCAGGCGTGCACGTATGGATGTCTTCATCCACTAGCCACCTGGGAGGCCAGCAGGGTCAATCCTGGATGCATACCTCCTGCCTAGCACCTGACCTGTGAAATGTTGTACTTCTTTTCCTGTTGGTGGCCAGTGAGCGTGCTTGTAACGCAAAGAGCTTGCTAACGAAACGATCCTTCTTCAACAGTAATCAACCTCCTTGTGAGGCTGGTGTCTGAGGGAGAGGAGGACAGGCCTGAATGGAGGCTCTGACACCGTGCACGTGATTCCCGAGGAGATGCAGATTTCACGAAGTTTTATAGGGCTCATACTGCAGGGATGTGTGTGATGTAGGTAATGTGAGGAGGCCGGGCTTCCAGGTCCCAAAGTTCCTGGGTGTGGGTGTGGCCTTGCCCTGGTGCTGCCAGCTAGAAGCCCTGCAGAGGAGCCGGGGGGAGAAGGGGAGGGGAGCTGGTTCCCTGGGCATCCTGAGGGGCCCACAAGTAGAATCCAGGCACCCTACACAGTGCCGGCTAGCCCTGCGAGGCCACTTTTAGTGATGTTGGATCATCGTCAGGATTATCTAAATTTCATTATGTTTTGAATCTGCAAAATGGAATTACTTCTGTTTGCCAGGCTTAGCACACAGGGTTAGGACGACTCGGAGTGACTCAATATGCAAGCACTTTAAAAACGGTAAAAACGGAAACATTATGCAAATAGAGGGATGATGGGGCCTCTGGATTACAAATTCACTTTTCACAAAATAGTCTGCAATCCAAAGGGATTGTGTGGATAACAAGGCCCAGAGCCGCACACGGCTGGCAAAACGTAACGCGTGTAAGTGTCCGATTCCCTATTTCACGTGCGGAGAGAGAAAGACAGATGTGGGAGCAGAGGATAAGCTGGTAGAATAATTATGTTAAATAAGACACAAATGGGCCCGGCTCCATCTCCAGTTCTCAGAGGGGGTCCTGCTTCCAAATAATTGTGCCTCAGAGCTGCACATGGGAAGGCTCCATTCCATCAACGTGCGGAAGGATTTGAAAGGTAACCCTTCTCACTCCAACTGCTTTTCTAAATGCAACATCCTTAGGGGAAACCATCTTCCGGAGGCAAAATCTTAAAGGGAAAGAAGAAATAGTAAACACCGCCCCTCCCCACCCGGTCCTCACATCTGCTTCCTTCAGTGTTATTGGAAAATCAATCTCTCTCCAGGCTCGTCCTTTTCTCTCTTTGTATATATGTATCTGTAGTGTCGATAAATCAGCTCTGTTGAGCGCTTGCCAAGAAATCAAGATGCTCTCTGGAGCAAAGCAAGCTTCCTGTGGGGGGGATGCCCTGGAGCCAGGGTCCCCTCACCTGAAGATGGGGTTCAGGTTGACCTTCTCTGTCCACCCAGCCCTCGGCTTCCTTCACAAAGGTCTGCCTGGGGCCGTGGCCGTCTTGTTGATCAGCTTCAGCCACTGGCCAACCCAAGAGCAAGCTGGCTTAGGCCAGTGAACTATGCTCAGTATGGCTCGGCTCTCAGAAGATGGCCTTTGGCTGGAGAATGCTGTTATTCTTAAGACGTATTCTTCGGTAAAAATACGTCCCTGAGGCCACGTGCCTCCATCCAAGCCCAGGACTGGACCTTGCACATCTTCCTTCCTCAGATCTCCTCTGGAGAGAGCTGGTCCCCCAGGTCTCCTGCTGTAAGAACCACCTGAAATGAAGGCATATATCTGTATGCAAATATTTATAGAAGGACATTAGTTTTCTACAGTTGCTGTGACAAGGCACCACAAAATTACTGGCTTAACAACACAGATTTATGATCTTTCAGCTCTGGAGATTAGAAGTCCAACACAGGTCTCACTGCAGGACTGCACTCCTTTCCGGAGGTTCTAGGGAAGAGTATGCCTTCTCCCTTGTCCTTCCCCTTGAAGCCACGCATGTGCCTTGGCTTTGGCTCCTTACTCTGTCTTCAGGGAGGGCTGTGCCTTTGACGCTTCACCTTCCTCCTTCCACTCATGAGGATCCCTGCCATTACACTGGGCTGAGCCAAGGTCATCCCCCTATCTCAAGGTCAGCTGATTAGCAGCCGTTAAGTCCAACTGCAACCTTAATCCCCTTTGCCATGTAACCTAAATACTCACAGGTTCCAGGCAGTAGGTCATGGGCCTATTTGTGGGATGGGGAGACATCATTCTACCTACCAAAAGGAGCTTTATTGCTAATCACCCAAAACCAGAAATGATCCAAATCCCCATTAACTGGTATATATGTCATTTTCTAGAACCTTTATTGTTTTGCCTTTTATATGTAAGTTCTTGATCCATCTGGAATAGATTTTTTTTTAATTGAAGTATAGATGATTTACAATGCTGTGCCAATCTCTGCTATCCAGCAAAGTGACTCAGTTATACACATAGAGACATTCTTTTTTTTAATATTCTTTTCCATTCCGGTCTATCCTAGGAGACTGGATATAGTTTGGAATAGATTTTTGTATATGAGGCCAGGATCAATGTTTGTTAATTGATTAGTTTATATTTAACCATATGAATATCTAATTTACACAAAACTGTTTAGGAAAGGCCACTATTTAGCACTGTACTCAAGTGGCATATTTTATAACAAATAAGTTCTATTTCTTATATAGTTCTGTCACTTTTTGCTTTGAATATCTTGGTGCTATGTTTCTAAATACATAATAACATAAAATTTCCATAGCTTTCTTTTAACCTTTTTGCATCATGGCCTTCTTTTGTATCTAGAAACACTTCTTTCTTTAAAATCTGTCTGACATTAGAATAGCTACAGCAGAGTTTATTTCAGTGTTTTCATGTTTTTTTCTTTTTCTTCCTTTTATTTTCAAAGGCACTGAATACAAGAATAAGTTGAGTTTATATGCATTCATCTTGAGAGCTTACCCAGCCCAAGTCAACCAAGTCAGCTCACACACACATCCCCTACCTGGGACTCTTGTTCAGTTGTCAAGGCATTCAGAAACAGTCGGGTTGAGCCCCCAGGACACAGCACGTAAAAGGCTCTCAGAGAGCAAGTACGTGTTTGGGAGAAGAAAAGGACAAACAAAACATAGATCCGGCTCTCAGGGATGGTCAAATGGCTTTTAAAATGATTAAAACCCAAGGACCAGTGCATTCAATGACATTTCAGATATCAAAAACTCCACATCTTGGATAAACCTACAAGGTCCTACTGTATAGACAGGGAACTATATTCAGTATCCTGGGATAAAACATAATGGAAAGAATATAAAAAAGAATATATATATATATGTGTATAACTGAGTCGTTTTGCTGTACAGCAGAAATTAACACATTATAAATCAAGTATACGTCAGTAAATTTTTTTTTTTTTAATTCCACACTTCATTGTGAGATGTTGAGCTAGGATCATAAAATCCCCTAATAATCTGTTTGAGATAAAGTTCAAAGGCTGTGCAAGACCACAAGCAGGGCCAAAGGAGCTGAAGAAGGGCTTTCTATGTGGAGGGGACAGTAGCAGTGGCACCATGCCTTGGGGGTGACATTTGAGGGTCCCGGTATAAGGATAAAATTAGTGCTGAGATCTGGTGGGGATCAAGGCAACACAGGTGAGGGGGGGACGGAGGGAAGAGAGACTCGAGGAGCTCAAGAAGCTTGATGTGGTGCAGGTGTGTATGTTAGATGTTAACGGTGGGTTGTATATGTTTTCATTAACTTATCTCTGTCTCCTCTCATTCCAACAATGACTTAAGAAGATGAACATGGACACCCATGAACTTCTGATTTTATCACCAACACATAAAGAACATGGAAGTGGTCACCTCCCTCTTTACAACAAGAAAAAGTATCTACAAAATACATACAGCTAATATCATTCTTAACGGTGAGAAGCTGGAGGCTTTCTCCCCAGTATCAGGAACAACTCAAGGGTGTCCTCATTCACCACTCCTCTGGGACGTAAACTAGGAGTCTCCACAGGAGGACAAAAAAAAAAAAAAAAAAAAAAAAGGAACAAGACATACACAGATCGGGAAGGAACAAAATTATCTGTATTCACAGATGACATAGATGTCTATGTAGAAAATCGTAAAGAATTACAAGAAAATCAAAATAAAAACAAAAATATAACCCTCCTGGAAGTAATAAGCAAGCATAGCAAGGTTATAGGATACAAAGTTAATCAAATTAATATAGGCATACCTTGGAGATATTATGGCTTTGGTTGGTTGTATACCACGGCAATGAAGTGAATACGGCAATAGAGTGAGTCACGCACATTTTTTTTTGTGTCCCCAGCATATAAAAGTTATGTTTATACCAGACTGTAGTCTACTGTGTGTGCAATAGTATTATGTCTAAAAAAATAATATACATACCTTAATTTAAAATATTTTATTGCTAAAATATTTATATGAGTCATAATCTTTTTGCTGGATGGTTTGAAATATTGCTAGAATTACCAAAATGTGACACAGAGACATGAAGTAAGCAAATGCTGTTGGAAAAATGATGCCAATAGACATGCTGGATGCAGGGTTGCCACAAATCTTCAATTTATAATAAAACACAATATCTGTGAAGTGTAATAAAGTGAAGCACAGTAAAAGAAAGTGTGCCTGAATATAAAGATCAATTGATTTCCTATGTACCAGTAATGAACAATTGGAATTTTACACACATACACACATACGTGTGTGTGTGTGTGTATATATATATATGTATATATACAAATCTAACAAAATATGTTCACCATCTACTCACAGAAAACCACAGAACTCTGATTAAAGAAATCAAAGAATTCTAAATAAAATGGAGAATTCCATGTTCATGAATGGAAACACTCAGTATTGTTAACCTGTTGATTCTTTCCAACTTGATTTACAGACTCAACAGAATCTTAACCAAAATCCCAGAAAACTATTTTATAGATATTGACAAACTGATTCTAAAGTTTATATTGAAAAGCAAAGACCAGGAATAGCCAACACAATACTGAGGAAGAACAATAAATTTGAAGGACTTCCACTACCCAGTTCAAGATTCACTATAAAGCTGCAGTAATCCAGTCCTCCTGGTATTGGCTAGAGAACAGACACATGGATCAATGGAGAGCCCAGGTATAGATCCACACAAATACATACAACTTACTCCTTGAAAAAGGAGTGAGACAATTAGATGGAGAATGGATAGTCTTTTCTGGAACAACTGGGTATCCATCTGCAAAAAAAAAAAAAAAAAAAAAGTGAGCCAGGACACCTTGCACCCTTCACAAAAATTAACTGAAAGTGCATCGTAGAACTAAATGTAAAATGCAAAACTTGTAAGAGTTTCAGAAGAAAGGATAGCAGGCAATCTAGAGGACCCTGGGTTTTGTGACGACTAATATAACGTGGTATCCGGTATGGGATCCTGGACAAATAGGCAGAAAATCAGGGAGTCTGAATATAAAGTATGGACTTTGGTTAATAACAATGTACTGATATTGGTTCATTAATTGTAAGAGATGCACCTCATTGAACTGAGATGTGGATAATCCGAGAAAATGGGTGCAGGGTAGATGGAAGCTCTCTGTACTATCTTTACATTTTTCTGTAATTCTACAACTGTTCTAAAAATAAAGCTTTTTTTTTAATAAAGTAAATACTGACCTGGAGATTTAATATAAAATGCACATTTCTGTTACTTCTCAAGAAAAAAATGTTGACAACATGGGGTCCACATACTGACATGGGCAAGAAATCTGGTTATACAAAATCAACAGAGAATTTTAACACATGTATAATGTGTATGTGCAGATTTTATAGGACATATATATGTTTATTGGTGAAAACTCTGCATTCAGCCCATTTCTTTGAGTCAGTGCTCACTTCCTGCTGAACCCTTGCCGTGGACACTGCCCTGCGCCGAGATTACACGACTTCTGTAATTTTGTCCCCTCTCGCTCTCTGATCAGATATGCGGGGCCCTGACAGCAAATTTGAACACGTGTTTCTCCTGTAGATTTTGACAGAGTGCTGTTATTTCCTCTGTAGGAACAGTCCAATTTCCTGCCCACCATTTCAGGTTTTCTGCAGGAACGGAGGATAACATCTCCTGGCCACTCTGAGTATGGTTTGAACCCTGAAGATGTCTGATGAAGGAAGTGATTGGATCCATTCTTTCCACCCCAAACTTAATGTCAAAATGATTACTCATTTCTCTGCTCATAACGCCTATATTGCATGCTGTGGTTGGAAATACAGAAATCTAATTAAAACCTCCCACTGTATTTAACACTGTAGTGCCAAGCAAAATTGGTCTTAACAAAGCGCAAATACTCTGAGTCTTTGTCCGTGAGCTAACGCAGCGTGTTTGACGGTGTTTGGTTTTCTGGAAGAAGCCTAGGGGCACGAGCATCAGCTCACAACTGTGAAGAGAAGACCTTTAAGAGTCTGGGTCTGGCCTCCAACGCTCCCACTTGCTCTCTGCAGACTGTACCCCCGTGTGTGGTGTGCAGACAGATATTAAGACCAGGGGCTCCTGCACTGCAGCCAGTCAGAGCCTCCTAAACTCCCCCAGGAAAGGTCATTTTCTATAAAATGTCAGGCGAAGCCCTGAAACATTCCTTGGACAGCACTCGAAATGTCTTTTCAAGGACTTAAGATGAAGACCGCCGAGTCCTGTCCCTGCCTGCAGATGCCTGGGACACCGAGAAGATAAATGTATCCTCCTTGGGCCTCTCCTGTGGGAAAGAACCAGGACCCATAGATTTTCTGTTTTTAACACGTGGATTTCTGCTCGTTTTAGCACAAAGCAAATTCTTTTGTGTGATTCACATTCCTAAGAAAATAACCACGGACACTTGTTAGCATCTTAGAGTTCACAATGAGCTCTCAAAGTCTGATTTTTTTGTTATTAAATTAATCTGAATTTCACTGTAACCCTGCCAAATAGACATCATTCCCATTTTCAAGTAATGATATAGGGAACCCACAAACTAAAAACCTGGTTCAGAAAGAGGGACATATACACAGATTTGGTAAAAATTAGTGTCTTAGAATCATGGTCGGAGGTATTGTTTTAGGCATTTACTGTGGTGACAAAACCCCTAAGAACATTTCCAATTTCCAGCATCACTTTACACCGTCATGATGACTCACGAGGGCAGAGCACAGGCATGGGACACTGAGGGATGTAGAAGGTGAGCATTTAGGAGACAGGACTGGTTCACGGAGCAGGGCCCCTGACAGAGCCCAAAGGGCAGCCTTCAACCTCCTCAGTCAATGGAGTGTGTGTCATTTTTGATGACAAACAACCTTGTTTTGTTTTTTAACTTTGAAGGTGAATTTTTTATTATAAGATCTCAGCATAAAATAAAGGCAGTGGAAAGTGGCCTCTAGTTCTTCATGTGACTTGTACAAGTAAAGTTTGCAGAAGCTGTTGGTTGGTTGTGACTATTCAGGCCCCATGTGTTGCCTCTGAACCAAATCACAGGAGAAAGTTAGGAGGACCTGGAGCGCCCATCAATAGGCCCACCTATTGCTAGTGTCACATCCTGTCTGTATAGCTGTGCGTGGTGGTGCCTTCTGCTTCCAGGCTGGTCCTTGCTCCCATGCTTGTTGGAACCGAGCTCACTGGGGTCAGCGCAGCAGGAGACACACAGACGGCAAATAATGTTTCTGGCTAACAAACATTAACATGTTAGCAGTCAGGAGAGTGGTTACGGTGATGATGGTAATGTCACAATCATCAGTGCAAACCCACTGGTGAATCCAACAGACAGCACCACTCTCTTCCCCAGTCAGCACTGCGTGGTGAACCCATCTCCCAGAGATCTCTCTGAACTCTTCCCTCCTCCTCGCTCCCTCAGCCCCAGACCCATCACTTCTCACAGGTCCCCTCGGCCTCCTGAATCCAGCCCACAGCCACTCTGCTGACCCACACTGCACACCCAGTGCAAGTTTCCACAGGGAACAGGTGGCTGATGTACATGTTTAAGGAGGACAACTGCTCCTCAGCACAGACCAACTTGTTTCCATGTAGAGATGCAAACTCAAGCCTCCTTCCATGGCTACTAAATCACGCCATTTGTGTAAAAATTCTTGCTTTTTAAAAAATTAGGAAGAAAATCAAATTAAAAAAATAGCATGAGGGACATGTTGATGAGGTTGAGAAAATGAGGACCATCACCCCAATGCCCCGTGCCCACCCTCCTCCACTCATGTCCATGACCTTGAGACGGTGGAATATGGCTCAGGGCCCGGCAGTGTTCATGCGGGCACAGCCTTCGCCAAATGCACGGCCTCTTCCCCTCCACTCCCTCACACTCAGGATCTGGAGACTCCACTCTTAGTGACCACCGGGGTTCCAGGAATATTCCAGGAGGTCTTCCTGCTCTTTGGCTCTCCTTGAAGGACATTTCTCTCCCCTGGTTGATGACAAACACCAACCCACTCCTCAAATTCAGCTGCTCTTGAAAGCCTTAGCCTATCTCTATGGCCCACAGAATTTTATTTTTCTTTTAGGCTGGGAGTAGAGTGAATGTATTTCTTCATTTCTAATTTATAAGGGTTTTCTTCCTCTTTCTCGCTCTTTAGAACTTTCCAGGGTCTCCAGTATAATGGTGAATAGGAGTAAAGATTGCAGACATTCTTGCCTAGTTCCCAGTCTTAAGGAGAAAGCTTTCAGTCTTACACTATTAAGTATGATATTAACTTGTAGACTTCTTGTAGATGCCATTGATAAGATATCTTATAGGGTAAGACATTTATAAGACTTAGAAACTTGCTGAGAGTTTTTAACATGAATAGATATTAAATTTTGTCAAATGACATTTTTGCATTTATTGAAATTATTTTTTTCTTTTAAAAATCTCTTAATAAGGTGAATTACATGAATTGATTTTTGAATGTTAATCCAGCCTTGCATTCCTAACATAAATCTCTTGTGGTCATTTTATTATTCTCTTTACATATTGTTGGATTGGATTTGCTGAAACTTTGTTGAAGATTTTTGTATCTATGTTCATGAGCAATATTTGTCTACAGTTTTCTTGTAATGTCTTTCTCTGTTTTTTTTTTTTTTTTCTATCATAGTAATACTGGTCACATATAATGACTTGGGAAGTGCTCCCTCTTTTCAATTTTCTTAACGTTTGTGTACTCAGAGTAATTTTTCTTCCTCAAATGTTTGGTATAATATGGGAGTGGAACTTCATATGTGGAAAGTTTCTTAACTAGAAGATCAATTTTTTAACAGAATATGATTATTCAAATTATCTGTTTCTTCTGAGTGAGCATTTGTAGTATATGTCTTTCAAGGAATTTATCTATTTTATTTATCTAAATTGTCTAAATGTTTAAGCACATTATTTATCACATTTCCTTATTATACTTTTAATTTTGGTAGGATCTGAAGTAATTTTACCTCTTTCATTTCTATACTGGTAATTTGTGTTTTGTTTTTATTTTCTTAAGCAATTTGGACACAGGTTTATCAATTTCATTGATATTTTTGTAGAACTATTTCCCTTCTATTAATTTTGTGTTTTCAATTCCACTGATATCTTGTCTCTTTGTTATTTTCTTCCTTCTGATTGCTTTGGTTGTATTTTACTCTCCTTCTAGTTTCTCATGACAGTATCTTAGGTCATGGATTTGAAATCTTTATTCTTTCTAATATAAGCATTTTAATGCTATAAAATTCCTTTTTAAATAGGTGGTTAGTTGCATCACACATGATTTTTTTCATTTCATTCAATTAAACATATTTTTTCAATCCCTCTTTTTATTTTGTTTGACATATGAGTTATTTAAAAATATTTTGTTTACCAAATATTTAGGGGATTTTCCTAATAACTTTATGTTATTTATTTCTAATTTAATTCCATTATGATCTGAAACATACTTTGTATAATTTGAGGGTTTTTTTAATATTTGTTAAATCTTGTCGTATGGCTCAGGATATGGTATATGTTGGTGAATGTTACATGTACACTTGATAAGAATACATAACCTGCTGTTGGATGAAGTGTTCTACAAATGTCAATTAGGTCAAGTTTGTTGATAATGTTATTCAGCTCGTTTGTGTCCCGTCTTAATTTTTTCTTTTAAGTACTAGCTCTGTCTACTTGTTGAGAGAGGAGTGTGGAGGTCTCCAACAGTGATTGTGAATTTGTCTAAGAAGTTTTTACTTTATGTACTTTGAACCTCTGTTGTTAGGTGCAGTCACATTCAGAATTGTTATATCTTCTTATTGAATTGACCTTTTTATCATTACATAATGTCTTTTTGCCCTTGGTAATATTTCTTGTTCCAAGTCTATGTTGCCTGATATTAATATATCCACTCTAGATTTGTTTAGTATTTAAATAGAATTTTTAAAAATGATTTTTACTTTAAAACTATGTGTTTTTATTATTAAAGTAGATTTCTGGAAACAGCATATAGTTGTCTTTTATAAATTAAATACAATTTAATAATCTCTGCCTTTTAGACCATTTACATTTAATGTAGCTATCAAAATTTTTGATGTACATCTACAATTTAAATTATTTTTGTTTGTTTCTTCTGGTTTTTGTTCTTCTGCTTCCCCTTTTTTACTTTCTTCTGAATTATTTGAATATAGATAGATAGATAGATAGATAGATATACAGGTATAGATATATATGTTAATATATCTATATATCTTAGTAATCTTAGCAATATAGTAATTAGCAATACAATATTACTATTCTATTTGAATGAACTAGATTTTTTGCCATATTTTTTATATCATTTTTTTCAGTGGTAGAGTTTTTTAAGTACTACTTTTATAGAATTTATCACACTGTATTATTTAATTACCTTGGCTCACTGGACAAATTGAGAAGTGATATTTTTACTTTGTTTTATTTTTCTACTTATCATTTAGCACATAAGGAGCTTTCTAAAAATGATCTTGGATAAATTAATGAACTTGAGGTATTCAGTAAAACACGTATAGTATTAACCCATTGTTTCATTCTATCAACAGTACTTTCCTTTTTCCGATTTCCTAAACAAATAGCCTACAAGTCAATTTTCTTTCTTTCCTTACAAGAAGCATTCTGTTTTCTCTTTATTAAAATTGACTGTTGAGTTGTACTCCCTCTTTGGCATTGCTCTGACCATCCTACCAAGCACACAACTCCTGAGCTATTGGATGTCTCCCAGCCTTGTCCTCCCCCATCCACCCTTTCCAAACTCAGCACCTCAGACAAGTCTCACAGGTGCCTCACAAAGAGTGGATCCTCAATAAATATTTGCTTAATGAATAAAACTAGAGTTAATTGTTTTTTTCTGTCAGACTGGATTTTTGTTTTGATTTATTTTGTTTCCCTTTTTAAGTCCATGGTGAAAAAAGAATAAAAGACAATATCCACAGGCAAAACATAGTCAAATATTTTATCAGGTTGCATAGAAATAGAGAAATAATACTATATCTGTCTAATAATAGAAGTACATGGCAATAGTAGAAGTTACCAAAAAATTACCAGGGACTTTTCAACTGACTTTGAAAAATATGATAAATTAGCTGTTATTTTTCCAAGTCCCTTTTTGGTTTGATGCTGTAAGAAATACAACTTTCTAAGCCAATGAGTGTTTCAGGAAATCACTTTATATTAAAATCAGATTCTAAAAAAAAAAAAAAAAATCAGATTCTAGGTAGGATGATAATGTCTTTTACATGTCCTTGTCTTCCCTTTGGTACCAAATATTTTGTCCACATTGTTGAATAACAGAAGTGTTCACGTTTTCCTCATTCTTTACTGTCACAAGTTCTGTAGCAACAGTATGTACTCTGACTTCTGACCTAGAAGGGAGAATGGCGATGATGTTGACGCTTACCACTTCCACTTAAATGATGAAGTCCACATCCCCCGGTAACACTGGGACAACCGAGCACCCTTGTACAGACACTGTCAGGAAGCCTTGGGGGAGGACAGCAGCATGTTAGGCTCCCTGCTATGTCACCAGATCATTAGCATTTTCATGATAAATAGAGATACTTACTGACATTTTTTATTACTGTAATCATCACTAAGTTGTCCTTTTTTTCTTAAGCTGTGACCTTTTTAACCCTGAAGGTAGTGTAAATTGTGAGTGATCCATAAAGCAATGGAAGGACAGTATTTATTTGAATATATTAACAGACCCAGGGTAGGCTCCGGAGGCCCCAGGTCTTTTGTTTGCCTTCTCACCTGAAACTATGCTTCTTCCAACACACAATGTCTGCTGCAGATAGGCAGGTGCATGAGCCCTGGAGCCCCCAGGTAAATTCCACCTTCAATTCATCTCTTCTTACCTGACTTGAATCATCTTTCAGAACCCACATCAAGCTCTGCCACCACCAAAAAGTGTTCCTCAGCCATCATAATAATTTACAGTTTGAAATAAAATACTAACAAGAAGACTGACACATATGACATCATAGTTATCAAAACATTTGTAGGCACAATATTTTGTTTCATCCTCAAAATAGTAGAACAATGATTATTATCCCTACTTTAAGGTGATGCAGCTGAGACTCAGAGCAGTTGAAAGTCCAGCCAGAGATCAGCCGAGTGTGAGCACAGCCCCACCAGAGCTGCAGTTCCTTTGAGATTTCTAACCCCAGGCACAACCCTGCTAACACGTGACATATGACATGTGACATGCCTGAACTCTATTTCTAGGCATGTTTGCTGACATTTATTTTGATATAATTTTTTCTGAACTAGAGAAAAGGCACTTTGATAGTGATGAGTATGACATATTTATTTTTATTTCCCATTGTTCTGAGTCTTGAGTGCATTCATGGATTTTTAAGCTACTGGTACCTATTCAAGACTGAAACCCAGCAAGTGCCTCTTCACTTCTTAACAGGTTTTGGGCTCATGTTTGCACTGATAACCCAGACATCTACTTAGTCAGAGGGACCCTGGAGGGGTGGGAATTTGAACCCCAGGAGGTCTTGACCTGTGCCCCCTGTACCAGGAAACCATCCCTGCTGCTCTATGCTGGAAGGACATCTTCCGGATGATCAAGTGCCACCTGCCTATGTAACAGGGATGGTGGGGGTCAGGGAGACTGAGGCCGGGAGTGAGGTGACTTTTCAAGTTCATGTACTTGGTTAGTCACAGGGCTGGCACGGATTCTGATGCCAGAGTCACTTTCTCCTTGGTATCCTGTGCTGTCCCCCCTTGTTCCGCATCCCCTGGGGTAAGAATGTCTCTACACTGATTTGCAAACCTAAGCAGAGTAGATGTAGCCATGCACCCAGGCGTCAAGAATGGCAGCAGAGTATTTTGTGATCAGACAATATATCTCATAAATCCATTTCAAATGTTTCTTAGGATTAGCTGACTATTTGCATTTTCAAGAGATGTAGAAATAAGTTTTCTCAGAATGTTTTATTACCATTATGATACTATATTCACTACTTACACTTAAAAAATTATTTATCAGTGTTGTGTTAGTTTCAGGTGTAAAGCAAAGTGATTCAGTTATACATATACCGTATCTATTCTTTTTCAAATTCTTTTCCCATTTAGTTTGTTACATAATACTGAGCAGAGTTCCCTGTGCTATACAGTCGGTCCTGGATGGTTATCCATTTTAAATATAGCAGTGTGTGTATGTTAACATTACATTACTATTAATGCAACATTGCTAATCAATCATACTCCAGTATAAAATAAAGTTTAAAAAAAATTGGTGACTTATATGAATTTGGGAAGCCCATTTGAAGCCCACCTTGGGCCAGAAAATGAAGGCTTTGGCAGAATAACAGGTAATCACACTTGCCTCATGGTACAGACATCACTTAAAAAGTGAGGAAATGAAAACTCAGTGAAATTAACTGTCTGCCCAACATCCACTGTGGATGTGGTCAAATCAGCTACAAACTCGACTCCAGAGCCCACACCCCCGGGGGCTGTGCTGGTCAAACCTTTGAACTAATCAGTGCTTTGCACACCTGGACTGGTGAGGCTGCGGCTTTTTTGCCTCCTACCCCTCAGAAGCTGACCTTGGACACGCTACACGGTGTTGTGTTGAGGTGGCACCCAGGGTGCAATGCCCCCAATGGCATCTTGTTTCCTGAGCTTCGTTAAATCTTTTAATTAAAGCATGTTAACAAAGACAAAGAAAAATAAATGGCCCTGCTTGCAAGGAAATTAAATGGAGAAACTAAGCCCATTTATAATTATTGTATTTCAATTAGGCTGTAACAGGGCTGGGTGAACAGAAAGATAAAAGGAAGCAACACTGACATGGGCGTTTCATAAATATTTGCAAAGTCCTGTTAGAAAGAGAGCAATATAAATAATCTTTAAAATAGTCCGTGTCCCCGGCAGCGCCCTTTATGCTAATTACTATATGAAATAATTCATCTGCCGTCTTCTCACCAAAATTCGTCCTAGGATGCTAACAAAGCCTTTTTTTCCTATTCAACGAATGCATGAAATTCTCTTGAAGAAAGACGTTATATCAGTGCATGATAACATTTTAATCTATTATTTTAAAATGAAAATACAATTAAACTTTTGAAAGAGCTAGAATTAAATTTAAACCTTTTCTCTCTATTTTCATGTTCAAATATCCAATTTTCTCTGGAACAGGAAAAATATAAATCATCAGTTTGCATTTAATGCGTATTTCCCCTACTGTTTAAAAGAATAGTTGTGTACATATCTAATTATTCTATTCTGAAAAATAAAAAAAAGAAAGCATTAAAAGAACTTACTTTTTTTTTAGTCCTAGGTAAGCCCTGGCCCATTCACCCCAGTGTGGGGTGCGAGAGAGGTGATGCAGATTTGTGTCTGGGTGGCTGCCACCGGTAGGGCCTGTGTCACAGGATGGGGCGTCCCTCATGACCCCTGTCTTCCCGGGGTGAAGGGGGTTGCTGCTGCCAGGACTCGGGACGAGGTCCTGGGTGAGCAGATGTAGTGAGGCACTCCTCCTCCACACCCTGCTTTTGGTCTCTGTAAAATTTCAATGGTCAAGTAACATCATCTCATAGTTTACGTCGATGGAGTGGGAGCCCATCTTTGGCAGAGACGGCCTCAGGGCACTTGGTGAGCTGGAGACTTTACGATTGCCACCACTTTCCACAGGGATCTTGGAAAATAGACAGGAAGCCAGTCTTGTTTATGTATGTTCACATCATCAAGGGAAGAGCAAACTATTCTGAAAACCGCTATCAACTTGTGAGGAGGTGAAGGGAGACATGGAGAGTAAGCACCAGGAGAGTGTTTCATAACAAATGGATGGAGTGATTTTATGTCTGTTGCATCTAATAATAAAACAGATGTGAGCACCGGATTTCAGGACTTTAGAATTCCCTTTTATGACTGTATTTTGGAAAAGTGTTTGTTCGTCACTTGGAAATCACACAGGTGCAGTCTGGGAAGCAGAGGAAGGTGTATTGCTCTGATGTGACGAGAATCCAGGCTTCATCCCGCAGTGAGTGGAGGAGGGCGAGGAGTTCATAGGCTCATGGTCTCGGGCGTGTCTGAGGGGTGAGAACTCGGGGGCGTCTGCCGGGGCGCCGGAGCTTTGAAGAGGGGTCTCAGCACGGGCTCCACGGTGGACAGCACAGCCTGGACCAGATGTCTAATCACATCCCCGAGCACAGAATTGGCTGCAGCTCCTCGGGTCCCAAGCCTGTCTCAGGGACCCTGTCCGAGTGCTCTGTCCTCGGCAGTGTCCCCTCCCACTGCTTGCATAAGCAGGGAGCCTGAGGTGCTATTTACCGCCTGTCATTTTGACAGCAAGTGACCTGCGATTGTCGGGCTTTAAATTATGAATAAGTAAATAATTTGATCCCTACACCTAAAATTAGATGGTAATAAGATACCTTTGTCACCCAGGGAAATGGACCAAAAAAAAAGACAAAAGAAATAAAAAAGACCAAAGCAAAAAGGACTCCCCTGTCCACACTGGGGCCCAGGTGTCCCCCCCCCCACACCTGCTCCTCTTGGGGACCCTGGCTCCCCCCCTGCCTCAGCTGACTGCCGGGTGCTGGCACGCCACAAGAGGGCTCTGGAGCCGCCCCGCCGGAAATGCTGGCGATCTGGGCTTCGAGGGCGTGGGGACCACTGAGGGAATGCCAGCTGCTCTGCTCACTGAGGGTGGCAGCCTCGTTCTCGTCACCAGGGTCCCAGGATGTTAGAGGCTGTTGGCGCTGCAGAGATGGCTGGTCTCAGGGGCGTGACACCGGTCAGCTGGACCCGCCCTTTAAGCCCCGGGACCGGGCATCTCCTCCTTTCTCCTGTGTCTCCTCACTAGTGGGCTGGCGGGGCTGAAAGATTTTCCAGTGTCATTCATTGTATGTTTTACTGGTTTGCAGAATATAAAATATACATCTTCATATGAAACATGAGGGCTTTAATCTACTTCGTATAACAATTTCCCTTTTATGCTACAGGCCATGCTCAGTTTGCTGTATTAAACCTCTGGAGAAAAAATAAGTATCCAAGTTTGTATGTGCGTGTGTGTGTGTGTGCATGCGTGTGTATGTGTGTGCATGTCTGTGCGGGGTGTGTGCATGTGTGTGCATGTTGCAGGGTGTGTGTGCATCTTCATGTCTGTGCAAGGTGTGTGCATGTGTGTGTGTGTGCATGTGTACGTGGGCTGTGTGCATGGTGGGTGAGTGTGAATGTGCATGTCTGTGCGGGTGTGTGCATGTGGTCAGGGTGTCTTTTTATTGAAGGTTCTCCCCCTGCGCTGGCGGGGGTGTGACCTTCAGCGGGGCGCCCTGGCTCGCGGAGCCGTCTTCCGGTGACGGGCTCGGGTGGGGACGGTGCGGGCAGCAGGCGGCCGTGCGCAGGCGCGGAAGGGAGGCCGGAGGAGCAGGGGCCAGTCGGCCCAGCCTCCCCGCTTTGTCGCGGCCTCACGCTCGCTCCCCAATTGCTTTAGCCCGAAGCGGTTGACATTTACCCCAGCCAGATAATCGAGGAATAACGTTTGCGTTACAGTTTAACACGACCTCTGCCTCCGCAGCTCTTTTAGATTAGCTTCTAAAAAAAGAGAGAGAGGGAGAGGGATGGGCGTCCGCGGCAGCGAGCGGGAGGGGCCGAGCCTATTACTGCGGCCCAGGGTCGCCAGCAGTGGCTGCGGGCGGGCGACTATTAAGGGGACGGCGTTAAGAGCAGGCGGGAGGCGCCAGGCAGGCAGGGCAAGCAAAGGTTAATGGATTGACTATTACCTGCGCAGGAGGCCCGGGCCGGGCACAGCGGGAGGACAGGGGCTGGATTCTGTCCTTCCTGGGAAACTCGGAGGGCGTCACTGAGGCCAGCGCTGGAGGGCGAGTCGGCCTGCTGATCGTCAAGCAACGAGTTCCCATCTCTAAGCCCTTCGTTATGAAGACTTAGAAGGACCATGTCAGGGAAAGAAAATAGGCTCCATTCCCTAAGGGGAATGGCCCGACTGGGTCCTAACAGCTCGTTTACATGGGACAGGCCACCCGGTGGTGGTCAGTGACCCTCTTGGTATAATCAGTAGTAGTGAAGGATCAGGGGGCAAAAATTAAACCATTGGTCCATAGATTGAAAAGGATTTTGGGTGACAAAGAGGAGGAGATGGATTTTAAAAACAGGATTGAATGGAGCTCTCATAGCACAAGAGACAACAAGCCTTTGCTTCCCCCCCATGAGAACTGTTTCCCTTAAAAATCCTGTTAGTTGAATAGCTAAGAATCATATTCACCCACAGAAGTATCTGAGCATCTATCTTGTCCAGTGTGTGTCTGATCTGACAATTGAACAGCAGCTTGCGAGAATCCAGGACCCGTGCAGACGTGACTGGAAGAAACCTTGACTGTTTATCACCTAGGTGAGCAGCTGATTCCCCGGGGGCCCCCCACATCTAAGAAGGACACCTGTGTTGAGCCTTTGGTTGTGAGGTGGCCATGCCTGAGCCATGGGGGACAATAATACAATTCTTTAATTGTCTCTATGGGAAAACAGACCGGCAATACAAGGCACACTAAAACAAAATTAATTTTTTGCTCATTTCACAAAAAATGCCTATTTGCATACGGGTGACATTGAGTTGCAGTGCCCAGCCTAGAACATCTTTCGTGTTGTGAGCTTAAATTTGTAGACCTGAAAATTCCCAGGATAGTCAAATACGGCACGGATCATATTAGCTGAGCCTTTTACCCAGAATCAAGCTCTACTCTTCAGGGAAATAAATATCTAGGAAATGAAAATGGCAGTCAAGTTGGGACATCTGCATGGTTGTGATGGGGGACGATGTTATTTTTAAACCCCAAACGCTCTGAAGGACATGCGTGCACTTCTCTAATTATTTGTACTTTTGTTGATCCATCTGCATCACCTTTGCATGCCAACCATCTACTAGGGGGACATGGGTGCTATTAGGGTGAAATAATGACAATCGGCAGCCCTCATAGGGGACTTGGAGTAAGCTGGACGTTGTTCTGAGTGCTCAACACCTGTCAATTCATTTAAAATGCATATCAATCTTCCTAATCAATGAAAATACAAAGGTTCGAACTAATGCAAAGAGGTAAAATGCTCCTTCCTAACTAGGCTGGTGTCAGAGAAGGAGAAACAACACAGACCAGAGGGAGACTTCTGAAGACCTAAATCGATTTCCAGGCGTCCCTTCTTTAAGATGTGTCAATTCATCAGAAAGTCACACTTTGGTGAGGCTTGAAAATTGTATCAAGCTCAAGCGCCACAAATCGCAAAGCACATTCCACTCTTAAGCCTTTCTGATGTTTCTAACTCTTTGGTTATGGTGGCAGTGTGCCCACAGAGGTCGATTTGGCCAATGGTTCCACCAACACGGTTATGTGTGACCAAAGGCAGCGGTCGGGAGGGGGGGGGCTCCAGGACTGCCTGATCCCCTGAAGCACAAAGAAAATCACTGAGGATGGGGTCGGCCTTCAGCGGGCTCTGAACCTGCCCAATATCTCTGAAAGGATGACCTTCTGACACCAGGGAGGCTTTGCTCGTTATTTAATTAAGGGAGAAAGGGTTTCGGTGGAGAGCAGGCTTTGGGCTCCTTTGTAATTTTCGCTGACCAATCCAATTATGTGGGTAATTGTAAGCGTGTTTCTCAAAGCAGGGAGAATCAGTCACAAAATAAATCAAGATCCAACCAAGTGGGCTGCTGTTCTGAAAAAAAGTGTGTCAAGGAGGGGAATTAGAAGCAACAGCCATGGAGTCTCGACTTGAAAAATGTAGTAAGAATCGTTGCACGTTATTAATTCCTGCCGTCGGTTCTGTGTGTCTGATTCGCTCTGACACGTCCTGTTGGTAGAAGGGTGTGGGCGCCTCTCTTTAAACTGGTTCGACATCCATTTGAATCCATACCACACAGGGCTGACGGCCATAACAAGAATTTTCCTCCTGCAAAGGTGAATATGAAAATACTTTGTTTAGTTTTTAGTTCAACAATCCGCAAGGCCTGTATCTTTCTGCAGACATTTATTTCAAGGTACTTAAAAATTGACTTTTATGAGATAATTTAGGCAGTGATTATTTTTGTTGAGAAATGTGTCCTTTTATCCCTCTCATTCATCCTGGGCTAAGATATTTCTGTTTGTCAGAATGCCACCGTTTCTGATAAATGACTGCAGACGGACTGCTACACTTTATTAAAAAGTAATAACAATTTTTGTACGCACCCTTCACATTGTAGGGGGGGACCATGAATCAAAGGACACTGCCTGTCTGGGCCTGATAAATGCGCCGTTTACCAGCTGAGGAGTTATTTAGGACTGGCTATTAATTTAAATCACATTTATCTTCCCTGGATGGGGGAGGTGGCTGTGATAGGGCTTCCAATGACCAATGGTGCGGCTAAGTGCACATTATTTATTACCACCACCTCTACAGGGCTGCACAATATGTTAAAAAAGAAAAAAAAAAACAGTGCCAATTACCGTGGTTAATCTCGTCAGGGCAATAACAAATTTCTTCCCAGCACAAGGCAATTTTTATGCTCGCACTTTTTCTCCTCCAGACAGACCTGCTTCTAATTCTCCATCATTAAACCCAATACTCTCACTCCCCCGAGTGCTCATGGGAAATGTTTACGTCTCTCCGCTTCACCTTTGTTTGGAGAACAGTGCATTTTTTTATGCATTATTGGAAGCCGTGCGTGTTCTTCTGAGCCCTTAATGAGTCTTTGTGGACACCACGGTGAGGTGGTGTGTATTGCGAGTCGTATTGGCCATATTTTACTATTAAGTGTTTCCTCATTAATAATAATGCCTCTTCCATCGTTTCTCAACTCACCAAGTTCTTATTATGCAAAAATAACAATTGGGAATAACCGATCATAAGCGTTTTTTTGCCAATTAACTTCCATTTGATGGATCTGCCACGGAAGATTAAAATATTTCTAATAAAATGCATCTTAGGCACAAATTAAATCCAAACATGAACAATTCAGCTTGCTGACAGAGCCTGAGGCCCAGTGGGTGCCACTGTCTGGGCGTCGGTGTCTGGGCGTCGGTGTCTGGGCGTCGGGCTGGCAAGGGCGCACTTGGCGCAGACGTTTTGGTCCTTAGGCTCTGAGTCCAACCACACGGCATCACTGTTCCCACTGGCTTCCCAGACCCTCGTACTCACCACCCCGGCTGTGTAGAGTGTCTGCCTTATTAGTTTATATATTTTCCCAAAGTGGATAGAATGAATTCGTGTCAAACAGAATCAAACTTCAAATTCAAATGATCAGAACATACACAGGTAGACAGTACCTGCACATGCATGTGTTCATGTGTAAATAGAATGATAACTGTGAAACCATGAATGCGTTGAATTTTCCAACTGTTTCCATCACAGTGACTACACCTGCATGGTTTCCAAGGGAAAAGACACATACAGGGACGACCAGAACGTGGGATTGAAGGAATGCGACCTCACGACCCAGTGTCACCCGGACAAGCCAGGGCCTTTGCTTCTCTGATGGTTGGTTTGACAGCTGTGGGTGGCTGGTTCTTGGGAGCTCGTCAAACAAAGCAGTTTGGAAGAACTCTAATCCGGCCCCGTCCCGGGGGCAGGAAATGAGTCCCAGTGCAATCTTCCTCGGAAGGTTCCATGCATCTCACAGCTGAAGCATCCCCTATTGCATTGTGTGAGGCACAGGCTCACAGGCTTGGAATAGCCCTACCTGGGCTGTGGTGACTGTGGTCCCCAGAATAACTTCAGCAGTTTGCAAAATCAAGGTCTTATGTAGAATGTGGAGTTGCACAGGCAAAAAAAAAAGTGTGGGTATATGTATTTGCATACACACCTGTATATATGTATACATGTTTTCATATATATATTTATGCATTTATATACACATTTATATAATCCATTATTTATAAATTTGTATATTTATACGTATATATTTGTATATATACATATATGTACACATTGTTATGTGTTTACACACACATACATAAATATATATTTAAATAAATTTAGCTAATTAGATAGGTTAAATAAATAAATATAACATTTAAATAGGGAGGTTTGGACCAGCATTTGGTGAGGCTTTGACTCACCCCATCGGGAAGCATTTCTGGGGGGCGGGGTGTGCCACCCTGCCCTCTGTCCTGCATCCCACACGTTGAGGGGTTTTCTAGGTCCAGACCACTCCTTATGAGCCCAGTGGGAAGGTCCCTCACACTCGATATTTTCCCTCCTCTGCTGTCATGCACCCTCCGCCAGATACTTAAGTTCTGCCTTTTCACAGACCTTCACCTTTTTCAGGCTGGTCTTCTCTGCCCCTTGGCGTTTCTGTCCCCGAGTCCAGCCCAGGGCTGGCCCCGTGGCCGTGGCGGGTAGGAGTTTGGGCTCTGTCACCTCTTCTGCTGATGGGACTGGAGGAGCAGAGCCTTGCTGACTATGCACATGGAAGCTGTGCTGGCTCGGAAAACTTGATTTTGAAAAACACCCTCTATTAGATACAAGCACCCAGGGCTGTGGAAAATACGTTGATCTCTGTGAGGACTGAGTCATCCTCAAACACCACTGCAAGCGAACCATGGGGTGAAAACCCCTCCATGGGGTAGCACAGGGATCCAGAGACAGGAGCCCCGGAGCTGCTGGGTCTGTAGACTCCCCAACCTCCCTGAACCTCCTCTTCCTCTATCATAAAATAGAGCAATGATAATAAAGGTCTCTTCCTGGGGGTTCAATGAGGCACTGCATATCAAGGCACCTGGTAGGCCCTCCAGGGCTCTCTGGTGTCATGGCTATGAGTGTTACTGCTATTTCAGAGCCCACACTTACATAACTCCATGGGGAGAGCACGCTTCCTGTGTGGAGGATCTTAGTTGACCCCAACCACCTGCATCAGTCAGAGAGCTGAGCTGAGTCATGCTTAGTAACAAAGAAGCCAGGAAGCTCAGCAGCTTTCATAGCAGCCAGGTTTCCTTAGGCGGCAGAGGTGGGGGTGGGGGGGAAGTTCTCATCACAGCCCCTCAGGATCCAGGATGAAGGAATGGCCTCATGGGGGATCCTGCCATTGCTGCCAAGCTCAAGAGGGAAAGGGAACCTGGAAGGTCTCACCCCGACCTGGACTGGCTCTAACCTGAAATTCATGGATTCCCTCTCCTCAGGGGAGAGTTAAGTCCAACCTTTCTCTTCTAGGTGAGGAGACTTGGAGCACACAGACAGAATCCCCCTCCACCACCGCTGTGAAGACAGAGAGGGTCCTCAGGCAGGAAGGGAAGCAAGGGGCTATGGGGTCTCGGCAATCATGAAGGATAACAGGTGCACACACACAGCAGAGAGGCCCGTGCTGGGCCCAACCCCGCCCCCCGCCCCCCGCCCCCAGGGAGCAGGGCCTTCCCTGGTCCGTCCTGCCAGCGCTCACTAAGGGGCACGGCCACAGGTTGCCCAGGGATCTGCAAGCCCCCACTCCCTCAGGAAGCTGCTGGGGCAGGGCCCTCACTCTTGTTGGAAGTGGCCAGGTAAGCATGTCCAGTGCTCTATTCACTCCAAAATGTTAACTGCTGCAGGGGACACAGTGCTGATCAAAACAAAACAAAAGCAATGGGAAAAAAAAGCACATGGTTTGGATCTGGAATGTCCTGAGGCCCCAAGAGGTTTCCTACATCCAAAACCATCTTGGATGGCTTCCTGCATCAAACCATCCAAGACATCAGTGGTATTTAAATCCTGCGTGTCAGAGCCATAGAGAGCCTTACATTCATGTGGCTTTCCTGCTGGAGGGCTGTCCACGCACAGACCATGCACCCCTCCAGCCTTTCAGAGCCCCTGCTCCTTGACCCTACGCCCCCTGGCAAGCCACGCCTCTCCTCCCCATACTGGGCTTGATTGAACCTTCGTTCTCCCTGCTTTGAACACTAGGAACTGCTCCCTTCAGCTGTACACAGGTCTCTCTGACACAGCTAGACCCCAGCCTCCAAGGCGCTAGCACTGACCTCCCTCTCCAACTCCTACACCCAGGGTGGACCCCATACTGCTCAGACTGGTCCGTGCCCGAGGGAAGACCATTCATCCTCTGGCCCCTGGATGCCTCACTTCATTTCTTCTGATGCCTCTGGGAAAGCTGTACCATCTGCCTCTTGGCCTGGATGGGCTGACCATGCGATGCCACATTTGCCTGAAAAGGTGACCATATGAAGTCCCATCATAGGCAGCTCATGGTCCACTCCCTTCCTGTCTCACTGCAGTAGACCCTCTGGCTTGGCTCCATTAGGAGTTGTGGGAGCCAATATGCTTGAGTGACAACAGAAAAATATACAGAGAAATGTATGAGTCTGACCCAAGGATATGGACACTAGTATCCAACACCTTATCTGAAACATCCATGGTGACAGCCAATCTTCATCTTTTGCACACACAGGTATGTTGTAGAAACATAAAACATAATCATATAGAGCTATGATTGATAAATTAGGTAGGGGAGCAAGATGAGCTGCCTTGCCCAGGCCCCAGGAAATGCACTATTTCAACATTATCCAGCCACCCAAGCTGGAAACTTCAAAGGCAATGTTAATTAATTACTTTCCTTTAACAGAATCTTGTTCTGTCCATTCAGTTTCAAAAGTGTCTCTCAAATAGCATCCTCATCCCTATTCCCAGCACTAATGTCTAGCTTCTATCCTTATCATTCTCATGTGGAAAACTCCAGCAGGTTCCAGCTGGCGTCCACATCTCTGCCATGTCCCCAGCTTAGTCTGTGCTTACCTTTATTCTAAATTTTCTCCAGAGTCCAAAAGTCTTTGAAGGCCTTTCACTTCAGGGTCTGAGATCCTTCATAAGACATTCAAGTAACACTGCAATTTAATTTTAAGTTAATTTCCAAATATTGATTTTCTATCCCATTCTCTGCTTCTTCTTCTACTGAAATTCCAATTACCTGTTTTCCTCTTAGTTACGTGAGATGATCTTTCTTGATCTATTTTCAAAGTCATTGAATTTTTCATCTGTTGTTTCCATTTGAGATTAAGCCTATCCCATGATTTCTTTTTATTTCAGGTTTTTTTGGTTGTAAAATTTCCATTTTTAAAAATATTTATATCAAGTGCCCTATCTTTTCATTCATTACAAACATACTTTCTTTTATTTTACTGAGCATACTTATAATGGTCACTTTAAAGTCTTTGTCTGATAAACCCAACATCTGAGTCATCTGGGGTTGGCATCTGTTGTTTGCCTTTTCCCTCGAGATTGGGCCACATTTTTCTGGATCTTTTTATGTCAAGTTAGTTTGGATTATATCCTAGACATTGTTCAATGTCCAGAGGTCCAGAACATTGTTTCCATATTTTATTCATAGTTTAAAGCTGTGATTTATTGCAAGACCTATTAGGTAAGTGTTCACTCCTCTGTGCTGAAGGTGGAGGTCCTTCTAACATAATTTTCAGCCTTATCTATCAATACTTCCCCTTCAAAAATCTGCCTTAATATTACAAACAAACCAGTCCCCTCACTATTTCATGGGAATAATTACACTTTCATCTAACACCAAAGGTCTAAAAACGCCCATTCAAAATTGGCTGAGATACCCAGAAATAAATAGATTGTCCTGGAGTAAGTGAAAAAATAACCAAGATACTTCGCCATAATATTACCATGTGATATTCTTTGTTAAATTTGGTATTTTATTTTAAAACAGAGTTCGCTCTTAGTCAAAAAAATATTCTCCACCACTCCTTGTCCCCAATAGAAACTCAGGGGATTCTAATATGCAAATTAAGATTTTTCTGACAAATTCCTAAACAAATATGAACATTTTCAATTTGTCAAAACATTGTTCTCATTCAATACTCTTTTATGATGGAAAGGTTCTGAATGTTGAGGGAAAAAAGTATTAATGTTTATAAGTCATTTTAAAGAATTTCAGGTAAAATGTACAAAACTCATACATTTGTAGACCCACTTACCAAATCAGAAAAGAGAAAAAGAAAGGTTTGTAATGTCTTGTATCTACAAATCATGTGCCACAGAGTGGTAATGTGCACAAGATTAGGGAGAACGCCATAACCATATTACATATAAGCTTCTAAATATCATTTGAGACATTAAAAATCAGAAATCATTTATGGATTATCTATTACATGTCCATGACTTTCTTGAGCTCTGTAGGGCAATATAAGAGAAGCCTCCTGGCTTAAGGAGCTTAGAACTTAAAAAGTAGTTTAACCCGTAAAATGTTGTACAAATATAACTACTCTTCTATCTCCTAGCTCATTATCCCAGTTTACTGACTACAGTGACCAAGGAGATTTGGCAGTTCAGCCAGCCATGCACAGTAGATAACACTTTTCCAATAATCTTCACTTTTCATATTTTGAAAACACCTGTTACTCTCCAGGTTCTTATTTATTTATTTATTCTTTTAAACCTTTATAGGAGTATAATTGCTTTACAATGTTGTGTTAGTTTCTGCTGTATAACAAAGTGAATCAGCTATAAGTATACATATATCCCTATATCCCCTCCCTCTTCATCCTCCCTCCCCCACCCTCCCCATGCCACCCCTGTAGGTCGTCACAAAGCATCAAGCTGATCTCCCTGTGCTATACAGCAGCTTCCCACTAGCTATCTCTTTTACACATGGTCGTGTATGTATGTCAATGCTACTCTCCAGGTCCTTTATGTTTGCTTCCTCACAGGATCAACTCAAGCGGTATTTTTTGTTTATTTGTTTTTTGCACTTACTTCTTATACCTAATCAGCTAAGCCATTGAAATTCAGACATTCATCTTGAGTTATTTAAGTCATCTAAGGCTATCATAAAAGTCAGTGGTATAGAGTGAAAAAAGTCATTTTAATATATATAGTAAATGCATAGAAAAATATATTTGTCAGGTTTTTAACAAATATAAAGCATTATTCCACCTCAAAAAGTATTTAACATTATAATTAAAGAGCTTCATTTTTGTGTGATTTTGAATGAAATATTCTGCTGTAATAATAGAAATATTTCAGTGTCTCACAACAACATAATAATCTTCCTCTTTCTGTTACATACAAATGATGCGAATATATAAGGTGGTGATAGGGTGTCATGTAACATTCAAGTAAAAATAAGTCTTAAGTTATTGGCATTCTCATAATGTAATCAAAATGTTGAAAATCCTTTAAAATTTCATTTGCTTTAACGGAGTTTCTGATTAAGCATGAAAGCAAAGGATCAGCTTTACATGAACATTAAACTCCTTTTCAAAGCTTCTTTACATTCTATTTTTTCAATTATTTTCTAAAAATACAAAAGGCATTGCTTTAAAATAGGGAAGTCTGTGTATCCATACCTTTAAAATAATGTGAGATGAGGAAAAAACAATTTCCTTTATTTCAAACTATATTAATAACCTACAATATTTATACTTACCCCTGCAACTCTGGCTCTCCCCTTGAATTCGACAGCTCCCAGCCCTCTGTGAGAACACAGAGGAAGGAAGGCAGGTGCATGTTGCACAGAGGCACATAAGAGAAGGAAGTTAAGGGACATGACTAAGGCAGTAGGAAGTAATCCATGTTTAAACAGCACCTGGAAAGAGTAGACTGTAGAGCCAAAGAATTACATGCAAAGGGGGGAAATCCCATTACATAACAGACCAAACATAGAGTTCAAGTTTGCAAAACCTGTGCCTTTTAGACTAGTTGTCACTTCTGGAACATTGTAAAAAAAAAAAAAAAAAGAAGCTCACAGTCAGGTCTCTCTAGCAACCAGCATCAAACACTGAAGATTAAAGACTTCAGAGGCAGCAAGCAAGACCTGTCAACTAGTTCTGCCACTTCTGAGCTGGGTGACCTTGAACAAGTAGCTGCTTCTTCTTGCTGACCTGTCCTCATGCAGAGGGACAGAGTTATACTTTTCTACTTTGAGGTAAGGAATGCAGGGAACTCCTGTTATGCCCAGCATGTAGTAGGAATTCAAGGAATTGAAGTTTTTTGTATTATCATCACCACCATCACCATTATCATTATCACCATCCTTATTATCATCATAATCATCACGATCATTATAACCACCATCAACATCATATCACCATCCTTATCACCATAGTAACCATCACCATCACCATCATTATAACCACCATCACCATCATTGTCATCAGCAGCAGCACGATTACCATCATTACCACCATCACCATCATTGTCACATCCTTATTGTCATTGTCAATATGACCATCATCACCACCACCACCATCACTGTCCTTTAAGTACCTCAAATAGAGAGAAACTAGAGCTCTAAGAACGGAAAGAGTCTTAAGGATCACAAAATTCAGCCTCTAGGAGTCAATGGATGTGGCCCAGAAGAAGGCCCATCTCAGGGGACACATGAGATACCTGCCCTTGAGTCACTGTGCCCAAGTGTCCCTTGAGCGGCAGGGTGTCTTCTGGGTGCTTTGATAGGAAGGTGAGCACATTCCAGAATGCTCCGTGAGACGGTCCTCTCTTGGTCACTCTCCTTCTTAATATGTTCACTATTCATACCTCAACTGCCAAGCACCAGGTCCTATGTTTATGACCCTGCAGCCCAAAGGAGGGGCAGAGCAGGACAATCTGGCCTGTGTCCCTGTTGTTCTGCATCCCCACGTCTTCCTCAGAGCCTCTGGGACGTCAGAGATTGGGCTAGAATGTTACGATGCCGCAGATGCAGCAGCTGCTTTGGACATAGACACTCAGAAAACCAAACGTCAGAAACACATAGAATATCTGGTCAACAGGAGAAATCTCACATGGTTACTTTTAACTTTTCTCTGTATATCCTTGAGTTCAAAGTTAAAAATAAATACCAAATTGTATATATTTCAAAAAATTGGCTACTTTCCATCCTCATTATTATCATAATTTATTTTACATTTTCTTATAGCCTTCAATTAAATGTTGGCTCACATTTGTAAAGTTAACAAGTTTTGTACAGCTATGACTCTAGCATGGAAATCACTGCAATGAAAAAACACAAAAAATGATGATAGTGATTATACACACATGATATTTTCCTGATCTATGTTCTATACCAAAGCTAGATTGCCAATTCTTTAGCCTTTGAAATATTCATTAGAGTGAACCCACTCTTAGTTTTCAGGAATTTCTTTCAAGTAACCTTTTAATTTTGTGAACTCCAAAGCAGCTGAGACTCTTCCTTTTCAGAGAAGTACATTTTCTATGGGAGCTTCGGTTTGATATTAAAATGTATTCCATCTTTCCTTTGATAATTCCTAGCTTATTTGTATGTGGCAGAAGAAATGAAAATACTAAAAACTGACCTCCTGTTTATGAAGTATTGATTCGTGCTAAGACATGGATGAACCTGGGAAACATTATGCTAAGTGAAAGAAGCCAGACACAAAAGGACAAATGTGGCATGATTCCACTTACATGAAACATCTAGAATAGGCAGTTCATGGAGACAAGTGCAGCAGAGCTTTCCAGGGTTGGGGAGGGAAGGGATGAGGTGTTATTCTTTAATGGGTCCGAAGCTGTTGTTCAAGATGTGAAAAAGTTCTGGAAATAGTGATGATGGTTACACATTATGAATATAATGCCACTGAACTGTACACTTAGAAATGGTTCAGTTTGTCAGTTTTATGTTCTGTGCATTTTGCTACAATAAAAAAATGTTAAAAATCAATCCCCCTGCAAATCAAGCAAATGCACTGAAAGTAAAACAAACAAACAAAAAAGCAGCATGGTTCCGGAGCAGCCCTTGGAGGCTGGCCATTTGGTTCAGAGCTGGGACTCTGGGAGGAGTTGGGGGTGGGTGGGTGCAGGACCCCCGCCCAGCCCTGCACACAGCTGGCTTCTTCCTCACAAGGTGCTTCATTATTTATTAGCCCAGCAATCTGGCAGGCCGCGTGCTCTCAGCAGTGGAATCCAATACGGAAAGGTCACCGCCACGAACATCGGAGTAAGTGTTCAAGCAAACACAAACACATCTTTTTAATTTCGGCTGAATTGATTAGATAACAATTGGAGGGTGTCACAGGTCAGGAGGCGCGAGCGGCCGGTCAGCGGAGAGAAAGGGGGCTGGCCCGGGGCGCCCTGCCCCTTGGTGCCCCCGCTCTTGTCTCTGCAAATGAAGAAATGCCCACCCCGGACCCCACGGCTTTGAAGAGAGCCGTGCACAGGGCTAAGGCCACACTGGAGTCAATGCAGGCTAGAGCAATGCTCTGTTTGAAGTCAAGTACACAAAGGCTCTTCAATGTCATAAAGGCGAGAACTAACCCCCGTGCCTGAGACCTGGCCTTGCCAACACCTGCCTGGGGATCTGCGTGGCGGGTTCCAGGCCCCAGAGCGTGGCCATGGGTCTTCCAAGCCAGGGCGGTGGTGTGGGCGGTGCACACCCCAGGGCTTCCGTGGCCGGCTCACAGTTGGCACCACAACTGCCACCGGGGTTACGGGGACGACGGGGCGGATGGCCCTGGGAGGTCCGGAGATGCAGGGCTGGGATCCATATGCAAACCATGAGCGCTTCAACTGAAAAGTCAGAGAAGGAAATAGATGGAAATTCACAAACAGGCAAATACATGAATATTTAAGTGTGGAAATACGTTCAGTCTCACAAAGAATCGGATATGTACATATGCAAGGAATGGAATAACATTTTTGCCAATTAAAATTGGCAATTATTTTTTAAAAATATGAATGTCCAGGAGTTCCTATGAAGCGCCTGTCCTCTGGTCAGCGGGGCAAGTCCAGAGCTGCTTTGCAAAGCTTCATTCTCAGTGAGAACAGAGATCAGAACAGAGACACGGCTCCGGGGACACCGCACACGGGCCTCGTTCCCCCCACTGTCCCGGTGGGGAGGCTTTGGCCAGGGGCAGCTACATCCCCAGCACAGGCTTGCTCACCCGCGTTTTCACGGCCAAGGGTTTTGCAGAGAGCGGCAGGATGGGAGCCGTGGGCAGAGCAGCACAGCACAGCAGCTGGGGAAGCAGCCCCTGCTCTGCCTGGGGACAGCCAGCAGCTACACTCCCAGCTTTTTCTATCGCATTCCAGAGAACGTTCTAGAATGTAAGTCAGGGAGTGTAACATTATTATTACCTGACCACTCTTCAATCTGCTCTAACTTATGGAAGAAGAAAGCCATCCTCGGTGCATCAGCAGGCTTTTTTTTTTTTGGCCGCACTGCAAGGTATATGGGATATTAGCTCCCCCACCAGGACCAGGGATCGAACCCATGCCCCCTGCAGTGGAAGCTCGGAGTCTTCACCACTGGACCACCAGGGAAGTCCCTCAGCAGGCCTTTAGAACTGATGATGCCACACCTGCTAACAGACTCCTTGCCACTGCTTGGGGTCCAGCTGTCCCAGGTCTAGCCCAGCTGGGCCCCCTCCTACTCTCTTCCCTGGGCGCACTCACAGTGGAGCCCAAGAATGTGGGCATCAGTACCTCATTTTTACCAGAACTAACACAGGGCAACTTTTGCAAAGCCCAGATAACCTACCCTGAGACCAGGGAGCTAAATTTAGAACAAGAGGCCACGCCTGCATTTGAACAGAGCCGCCAAGCGTAAAGAACAATGCCCGTGTGCATCTGTGCTTGTTGGTTGAACCAGGAACAATTTCCAACTTGATTCATATTTTGTGCAATCGCTGTGAGCCTGGCTGCCTTCCATCTTCTAAAAGTTTATGGGTTGAAAGGTAACAAAGGCAAGGAAAACACGTTTTGTTCCTTTTCTATTAAGATTCATTCATGAAATATATAAGGTTAAAAATAAACCTCCCAGCTTATGAATGAAGCAAAACCCCTAAAGACATGTGGATGTTTCCCAAGAGAAGTTACTTTTCGTCTGTGCTCTTTGCTGATGGGTTTTGCCAGCTACTGATGGCTGAGGCAATAAGCTCTGTTGTTCATCAATGGTCATCTGTTTGACGTCATTCTTGAAACAGGCTGCTGATTTACTGATTGGTCCTCTTTCCCAGGGTTGATGTGGACAGCTGTGGTCAGCTCCGGCTGCCCAGGGATGGACAAGCATCCCATCCCCCTGCGAGTCTTGGCCCCCTCGCTCCGCCCTCCCCCTGCTCCTCCTCCTTCCCCATCCGTAGGTCCGAGCCTGGGCTTTCTCAGAGGAACCTCACCGGCTGCTCCTGTGGACTTGATCCTCCCCAGTCCTCCTCTCCTTGTCGGGACACAGGGCAGCTCTTCAACTTCTTCGTAACGAAGCCTGGCGCTCGGGAATGAAGGCTTTAAAAATAATGTTCACCCTGTTCCCTTGCGGAAATGAATAAATACATTTGTTTTATAATTTTTTAGGGTTTTTAAAATATCTTATTGTAGTATAGAATGTGTTAGCTTCAGGTGTACAGCAAAGTAGTTCAGTTATATATATACATGTACCCATTCTTTTTCAGATTCTTTTCCCATATAGGTTATTACAGAATATTGACTATAGCTCCCTGTGCTGTACAGTAGGTCCTTGTTGGTTATCTATTTTATATATAGTAGTGTGTACATGTTAATCCCAAGCTCCTAATTTATCCCTCCCCACCAAGGTTCCCCTTTGGTAACCTTAGGTTTGCTTTTAAAGATTTAAATTATCTACGTGCTGGACCCTCTCTTGGGCATCAAGAGGATCTCTGTGTCCACAGGGCAAAGTGCTCTGGGAAGGGCCCTGTGTCAGCAGAGCCAGCCCTAACCAAGATTAATGACCCATCTCTCTCCCCATCAGGGCCGGGCCAGCTATCGGGCGCTGCCGGACACCTTGACAGCACTGAGAGATACGGGAGCCACGGTATCAGACTGCAGAGAAGCCGCTGTGTTTTCTTTTCTTTTTGGCATTGTGAGTGTGTGTTGTCGCAAATCAACATTTATTCATCAAAATCTATGTCTGGGGCATTTCATTTTACTCTCCGGTGTCTCCATCTTTTCATCTGTTAGTAGATAGAGTCACTCATATCACACAGCTGGGCTCTGACACACAGAACTGACACACAAGAAATTAAAAGATCAAATCAGTGAGTTTCATGTGTTTCTGTGCCATTTAATAAGATGTATTGTCTCATATAATTATAAAAATAGCAGTTTATTCTGTAAAATTTAAACAATTATAGATATATAATTTTACATATTTTATAAATATATTCTTAGGTGTAATTATAATACAGATGTATAAATATATAATATATATTATGTAAAATATATCAAATTATATATATATCTTTCTTGATCTGAAGTACTCAGTTATAGAATTATAAGTAATGTGTATTTTATTATCCACATTTCTCCATAATTTTTAAAATGTTACAGAATTTATATTATACATTTATTGTATTTAGTATCTATAATGATATAAATTGGTATCATTATGCATATAAAGGCTGGGATCCTGGAGAAACTCCATGAAAACACTGTGCTCTCAGGGAACATAAAATATTTTTACTTCTTCTTGTTTCCAGGGAGCTTCTAATCTAGTAAGGCAGTAAGCACTTGAAAACAAACAAATAGACATAGAAATAAAATGCTTTCAGGAGAGTTCATGTTAATAGAAAATCAATGCTACAAGTCAATGGATGATTTATCAGCAATGACCCTTATAGGAAGCAGTCATATCACTTTGGAGAAAGGTAGGAAAAGGCTTGAATGCTAACTTTAGCATTGTAAATGTTTAGCATGATGTAAATGCTTTAGCATGATGTAAATGCTTTCTATACATTATTCCATTTCATCTCATAACAACCTTAGAATACCACCTTAACAGCTCTCTTTTACAGACCTTACAGCAGAGACTGTTCGGACGTGGAATTTACTTGAAGTCCCACCGCAAGGCTGGGAGGGGTCGACGTCTGGAGGGAGAGAGTCAGTGGGTGCAGTCTGGTCGGGCAGAGCGGCAGGAGGGGGTGTACCAGGCAGGCTGAATGGATTAAACAGAAGCAAAGAGGGTATCTTTTTTTTTTTTTTTTTAAGATTCTACATATGAGAGATATCATATGATATTTATCTTTGTCTGTCTGACTTACTTCATTTAGAATGACAATCTCAACATGGTCCATCCACGTTGCTGCAAATGGCATTATTTCATTCCTTTTTATGGCTGAGTAATATTCCATTGTATATATCTACCATATCTTCTTTATTCATTCGTCTGTCCATACAAATGAATTTATTTACACAACAGAAATAGACCCACAGACATAGAAAATAAACTTATAGATACCAAAGAGGAAAGGAGGGTGGAGAGATAAATTAAGAGTTTGGGATTAACATACACACACTACTGTGTATAAGATAGATAACCAACAAGGACCTACTGTATAGCACAGGGAATTGTACTCGATATTTTGTAATAACATACAAGGGAAAATAATCTGAAAAAGAACATATATATATATATATATATATATATATATATATATATATAACTATACATGTATAACTGATTCACTTTGCTGTACACCTGAAACTAACACAACATTGTGAATCAACTATACTTCAGTAAAAAACAAAAGGGAGTAGACAAGTGTGGAGGTTTTAGGAAACTGAACGAGCACGTTTGATTGGTGAGAATGACTCCAGCAGAGGAGCTTGACAAAGGGGGTTGGGTGGCCCATGGAACCACAGAGGTCGACCTTGAGGTCCTTCTCCCTACGCAGTGGACAGTAACAGCCACCCCATCAACTGTAAGAATTCAATAATATAATATATGGAAGTGTCCACACCTAATCAGCTTTCAGCAAAAGGCACCTGTTCTTCCTATAGGATGTGAATTTCAGCACATCATCTGACAGCATCAAGGATGGGTCCAGTGGATCCACGCCAGCCTGGAAGAGGACACCTAGCGATGTCCTCAGACCCTGTCCTAGGTTCTTATTGTCCAACAGTTGCATCAGTGTCTTTAATGAGGAGACAGGTACCACCCCACACAGACAGATGGCAGACTGCCACAGGGCGGTTATTAAGAGGAACGTTCTAATCACTTCACAATAGGCTGGGTGATGGATGAAAATTAATTATATAGACATAAAGAAGCACAAAGTCCTTATGGGAAAATTCACACACACGTGAGTGCACACACACAACACACAGACACCGTGAACTAGAAAGAGACCAGGCTAGAGGGGAGAGCAACAGGGGATCATTTCACTAAATTTCCTGCGTTAGTCCAGGGGCCACTGAAATTGGAAGAAGACACAAATTTAGGTGACTGGGTTAATTCAACAGATGTCTTGAAACATGTAAGGTGCTTCTTTGTGTAAAACCCTTGACATACATTTCAAATGGAAAAGGAGTATAATCTCTTGTTTCTAGAAATCCATACTCTGTTGGTGGGGGGGAGTTAAATCAGAAGAAGGAAAATGATGGGGTTAGAAGTGAGGCCACGTGTTCACACCCTGGGAGCTATTCCTGGTAAAGGAAATAGGAATTCTGGTCACAGAGAAGACAACCGGGTGGGGGAATATGTTCAGTGTATGACATGTCGAGGTTAAGCTGAGACAGCCGAATAGAAATGTTCAAGGTGTATTGCAAATAAAGGGCTGGGAGTCAGGAGCGAGGGTGAGACTGGAGACACGGAACTAAGAATAATCATCTTCAAGGTATTATTTGAAGGTGAGAGGATCATTCAAATAATTCAGAGCTGGGGTAAAAGCAGAGGTGAGGCTGAGAATCCCATGAGGAGCAATGGCAGATTTAAGTGAACTGGGAAGAGGAAGGGCCGGCGGCAGATGAGTGCCAGCCAGGATGAAGGAACCAGAAGCAGGAGTCAGTCCAGGAGGGAGGGGAGAGGTCTGTTCCAGGGGTAGGTTATCACCATATCCATCGCTCAGGACCGATGCACAAAGCAGACTGTGGACAGGACGGTGGACCCCGGGCTGCAGAGAGCCCTTGGGAGGAGATAACAAGGGTAATGGAGGGAGGGGATGCCGAGTCACAGATCAAGGAGAAGCTGATGAAGAATCAGTTTTATCATCCATCATGTTGAGAAGCTCACCGTGAGAGGAGAGAGAAGTCGGGGGGTTGGCAAAGGCAGCAGAGCCACTCAGGATTTTAGGGGGAGAAGCATCGCAGGATGGAATTGAGTGTAGGGAGAGACCTTGGCCTCCAGCATCCCAGGAAGGACCCTGAAGGGTGTCCTGCACAGGCAGGGGTCCTTGGGGGTGCTGCCCGAGAGGAGGAGGGATGGGGGCCCAGAAAGGTGTAGGGGAGCTGCCTGAGGGAAACAGCAGGGACCCTGGCTCGTGGAGGACAACAAACTACCGTGATTTGCCTGATAAAGGACACACATTGAAGGGCTGGGCAGGGGGCAACTCCATGGAAGTGGCAAAGTTTTAGGGAGATTTTGGGGGGAATGTCCAGAGAAAGGAGAGGTTGAGAGCATCCTGGGAGAGCCAACCGCGTCTGTGAATATGAGAGACATGTTGTGGGAGCGTCAGGAATCTTCCAGGGGTGCCTCCAGAAACACTTCTGGGCCCGGAGGGGAACCAAGCTACAAACGCCAGGGCCATGCAGATCTGGGTGTCCACAGAGTGGACAGGGGAGCGTGCGGGACACCAGAGTCCAAGGTCAAGGCTCTGTGGAATCGGCCAACCCCAAATCTAGATCCCCGCTTGCCTCAGAACCCGGCGGAGCCCAGAGGGGCTGATGGATGGGATGTGGTGCTGGCTCAGTGTAGGCAAGCAGGTCATCAGAGCAGGGTAGATATCTGCCTCTCGTACGTGTATTTATAATTTTTTAAGAAAACATATCCAACTATTTGGGGAAAGAGTTATTTAGTAAATGACAAGGGCAACTGGTTATTTCAAATGAGGTGGGAAAATCCAGTAGCATCTCAAAGGAATGGGATAAACAAAAATTTGCATTAGTCCAGTATTTACATCTAAGCAGACATTTAATAGATGTAACCTAGTTTGTTCTTAAAAACTGCTCTATGCAGAAAGTAGTGTCAACTCCAGATTATGTGGTGAGAAAACTAACACTTCAGAGGCTAAGAAGGTCTCCAATCTGCCCAGGTCAGAGGGAGGAACAGACTTGAATCCAGGCTGCTCCTTTCCCAGCCTGGGCTCTTTTCACAGTGCTGATTAGAGCCTCGGGTGCCCAGAGAGGAGAATATGCACTTGGGAGAACATCACTGCTCCAGGTTTGGGCTCAGTGATGGAAGGGGGTCGAGAGCGCGGCTGAAGGAGCTCACCCAGCCACAGTGATGCATGGAACACGGCGCTGGAGCTGGATGGGTCTGAGTGCAATTGAATCACATGGACCCTGAAGGAAGGAAGATATGAACTCCATATAACTTCTCTAATAATCAAAATTACTTCCCAACAACAACTTACCCAATAAAACTCAATAAAACAAAATTGAACCCCTAATAAAACGTCTAGAAGATAGACTGAACTATAGGAGGGTTGGTTTTGTGTAACTCAAGCTTCACCGAGAGTCATTAATCTCATGTTTTAAAGTGTAAAGTGCTTTAGGATTTTATATGAACCCAGAGCTCCCTTGCTTATATAATAAGTCTGGTGTGGGTGACACTGGAGATGTCACCCAGATGTCCCTTCAGGGGCGGACAGATGCAGAAATGATTTCCTTAGCTGTTGGGAAGCGGCCAGCAGGCAGCCCTCAGCAGTCAGCAGTCTGTAGGGATCCCCTCAGATGCAGAACTGTCCCTTCCCAAGTCACACCTCCTTCCAGTGGCAACTGTCACCACCCCAAGCATCTCCCTTCAGAGCTGTTCAAGGGCTCAGCCACGACCTCCGTGGAGACAGCCTGACCCTGCATTCTCCTCCACCTTCCAAGGCCGCCAACCCAAGGGCACCCCCTAAGGACAGCCTGAACCCCGATCTCTGTCTCAGCCTGCAGCTATTTGGGAAACCCAACCTGCAACAAGTAAGAACCAAGACATCCAAGTTCTCTTGCTCTAAATTTGTCATGTTACCTGAGACCTACTCACTTCCCATTGCAAGGATGTTTCCAGAAGTGAAATTTACATTATGATGTGGATGAAAGGACAAGTCACTTCCTACCAACATGAGCCCACTTAGGATGGAGATGACCAGCAAGTAGATGGAAAATCTAAGTGGATTTGTTCACCTTTAAAGCACTCACTACCCTTCCCAATGGAACACACCAGGGACTTTAGAAGTTGATTTATTTAATCCAGGTTATTCTCACTTCTATTTACTTACCTATTTCTGTACATTTCTTGTCTTTGAAAGACCTTTGAGAATTACTCTGCTAAAATAAACGAACAAAATCAAGCCTGGTGGAGACTTTGGGAGCCGTTTCCCCCAGTGACAGGTGGCAGGTCGTCTTCCTTTGAGTGGACAGGATATGCCACCACTGTTTGCTCCTGGGCCACATCTCCCGGACAATCTCCTCTGGCCCATTTGCTCATAAAAAGTCTAGAGAAAAATCTAGAGAATATGTTATACCCAACACACTTCCATCTGAAATCCTGTAGTTTGCTCCTATTAGCCATCTTTCTAAAATAAATAGAAAAATGATGGACGCAGGGGCAGCACCCCTGGGATTTGGGGAGAACGTTATCTTTGCGATAACGAGTCTTCCTCCAGGAAGTGTCTTTTCCACTGGGCCAGTTTGTCCCTTGTGTGGTGTGTGGCAGAGGAAAGATGGACACAGCATCTTTGCTGCTTCTCCCGATACCTTTCCTCTGGACCCTGAGGTGCTTTAGTGACTTCCTTGACCAGTGGGCTGTGCTAGGAGTGGAGTGACCATCCTGTCCCAACTGCCTGGACTCTCCAAGGTTTAGCACTGAAACCATCATCCCAGGAAAACACTCTGCCCTCAGCATCCAGAGATGGTTGATCATCCCAGGGCTTCAGAGACCAGGCCACAAGAGGCCTTCGGTGATAAGTTGTGTGGTCAGCCCAGGCCACGGACATTGGTAAATCTGGTGCTGACGAGGTATTTCCATTTCCTAAGCTCTCCCGTGGTGGCACAGACCCAGACTGTGACCCCAATCAGACAAGGCACAGGCCCTGACATAGTCTCTGCTGTGGAATTTGGAGGAGTGATTTATATAAATGGAATCATAATTTGATCCTGACTATGGCATTGCTGTTTAAAGAAATTCTACATGCCATGTGTTGATAAAACAAGAAAAATCTTACTCCTTAACAGCTTTATAAATTTAAGTGAGATTTTCTTAGAATACTGGATATGCTAAGGAGCAGGATACATTTCTGTAATTATTGCCAATACATAGATTGGCTCTAGAAACCATCCATCAGGCAGTAACACCAAATGAGTATGGTTACATCTTATTGCTTTTTATAAGTTAAAATGTAATAACCATAGGAACACAATAAAGAGCTAGTAATAAAGGAGTTAAGGAGATAAATTATTCTAAATGGGAGATAAAGTGTGGGAGATGATAAGGATGATGAGGCCTGGGGCTACGATCATCACAGCTGTGTCCCGGGACCCAGACACGCTGGCATATGATCCGTGCTCAATAGATTCTTGTTGAATATTCGTAATAACTGATACTCATTTCTAATAAACATATTATCACTACTTGATTAACTCAATTTTCCAAGAAACAAAATACACTCTAACTACTTTTGAATAATCTCTTTAGGAATCCACATGAGGGACCATCGAGTAGCTCAATCCACCCCCTAATGAGATCATTTTGTCAACTGAGTATTTGATTTTCATGGGATCCAGTCCAACTTCGACTGACTAATGTGGAATTTCCCTTGTAACTCGACCTGCTGTGCCAGGTTTCCATTATTTCCTGGGTACTCTCAACAGTATTTACCAGGTGGATGAAGCCATAGAATGGAGGGCAGAGGAGAGGCTGGGGGGTTCCTGTGGACACCCCTCTGGTGGACGGGCACCCACTAGAGGAAAGCCTTCAGTTCTTCCCCAGAATCAAAAAGTGTCTTTCCACAAATAGACACTTTCTCACTCACAAGTGAAGACAACAAGAGGCCAACTTGCCATCTCAATATTGACAAGAAATCCAGTCAAATAGAATCTATTTCTTTTTAATTTGATAAGAAATTCAGATAAGAAGTAAAACAGATGTGCAGTATCCAGATGGAATTCTGAGGTGTGGCACAGCTGGCAAGCAGGTCACTCGTCTGTCTCTGGGCTGCACTGAATGGGTCACAGTGGGGTCTCCTCTCGGCAGATCCCCCTCTCTAATGATGGAGATCGTGAGGGTGTGGATGCCTTCAGTGGAGACTCAAGTCACATGGCTCACCTCACACCTCACTGGGTAGATGCAGACACTCAGGCAAACCTGAGGGCCCTTCTAGAGATCATGCACCTGTTTATTTTAGACACGACTTTAAACCAGAGCAGTGAAAGCAGGAAAGTTCGTGACTGGCTGAAAAAAAATATACTTACACACACACGCATCACGCACACATGCACACACATGCACATCACATGTAAAGCAGACACATGCACTTCACACAGAAACCACACACACATCCTCACACACATGAACACCATCAGCATGTGTTTTTCCAGTGCTCCACTCTGAACTGAACTCATGGATAATATGATCTCTTGGAAACTCAAGCAGCATTATTTTCTCAGCACCATTCTCCAAATATCCTTTCTTTTGGCAAATGCCTTAATCAATCAGGTTTAAAATTTCCTTTTGAATTATATTCATAAAGTACTTTGCTCTCTGCATGAAAAGGCGTATGATCATTGTAGAACACTTTTTTCCAAGGCAGGCTGTATTCTGCCTGTCTGTCATGACTTTTTGAACACCAGCAATCAGACTGTAGGTCCTTACATTGGTGCCCAAACCCTTCATCACATTCTGAGCTCGCCCAGAAGAACCTGCTGGGCCTCCATCCCCCAAATTATGGGGCCAGAAGGAAGAGTTACAGATATAATGGGGACCATCCTTCTGCAATTGGCCTGATAAGGTCTAGGCTAACAACAGCACTCAAGTGGCTGATAGAGGGACCCCACGGCAACAGGGTTCGATATCCCTCCCCTGCCTTTTACCTTTTACGTGAAAAATTCCGAGGGCAGTGCTTACCTCCACAGTTGCAGGTCAAGCTGACTGCTGCAGTGTCCAGGGTGGTTCTCAGAAGCAGAGGCTCCTGCCAGGAGCTCTGACAGGCCTGGGAGCTATTGTCCTAGTGGCCCCTGAGCTCCCCATCGCTCAGGTGGGAGCAGAAAAAGACCAGCTTGCCGGGCAGGTGGTCATGCAAGGTTCAAAGTACAGATTTTCTGACCCCCAGACAGCATCCTGGTCCCCTCACCAGGAGTTTGGAGGGGCTCTCTTCCTCCACTGCACATCATTCTCCCAGCTCAGTGCAGAAGAATGAGGTGTTTGTTTACAGTATTGATTAAAACATTGTTCTATAGAATAAATTAACACTTGATCATGATATTGCTGTTGCGTTCACATTCTGTGATTTAAAAAAAAACAAAAGAAAGTGTGTGCCCAAAGGAGTACAAGGCCCCGAGAGCTACAATAAAGACCAGGTGCAAAGTGATATTGACCTGTGACCTAAAGGGATAGAGCCAGGCTTCTCATGGGTGTCAAGGCTAGTTCTCAGCTAGACGTGAACACAGCTGCAAAACTCCACCAAGGAGCCGTTGGTGTGTTGGGAAGAATGCATGGAAATCCAGAACCTCTCTGAAGCAGCCGCTTCTTTTCAATGGTGGGAGCACTCATCCTGCACAAGGATGCCTCACATTCCAGGGTAAGGGTGGCAAATATACAGCATTATAAGAACGCGCCCCACTGCTCGCAGCCCACCCGGGCCTCCCAAGTCCCACTGCCAGGGCCGCCGGGTGAGGCCTCCCTCCTCCAACCTGGCCCCTCTCGGCCACTCCCTTTAAGACACTGTACTAGACGTTGTCAGGTGTCATCTACACGCTTGTACAGATGAGGGGATATCTCCACGTGTGTGCACGTGCATTTGCGTGCGTGAGTGTGTGCTCTCGTGGGTGTGAGATACACTGCGTTTCAGAGAAAGGAGAGCCGGGCTCGGCCTGTGCTGAGTCCTGAGGGCATCTTGCTGTCCAGACGGGGCTGGCTCTGGGGGACACGGCGCAGACAGACCACTATGGGGCTTCCACACAGAGCATTCATCCTCTCTGCCAGCCCACTAGTGACCTGCTCTCTGAAAATAATGGCCTTTACCTTTATTCTTTCACAGAGAGCTCATCTATCTCAGGGGTCTCTACATAAATATTTATCTTGCATTAAATTCATCCAATTTCACAAATTACATCAGTAATTCTGCAGCCAGAAACGGTGGGATGCATTAAAATGGACACATTCATCTCCACCCCTCTTCACTCACAGTTCTTTTCAAGTACTTTAGAGACAATGATTGTTCCTTTCAACAAGGTGAAATTTAGAAGAAAAAGGATTTGTGCCTTTAATGACGTGTCTTGAACTCTAAGAAGCATCTCATGGATGATTATCCAACCAGAGACGCTTGTTCATTTACAAGGTTCTTTAATGAAAGTCATCAGCAGGTTGCTTACACTTATTAAATATTCTTGTAATAAATTTTTTAAAAATGTGTATCAAAAGGAGTAAAGGTCCCAAGAGCTGCAGTAAAGACCGGGTGCAAGTGCTGTTGGCCTGTGACCTAAAGGGACTGGGCCAGGCTTCTCGTGAGTATCAATGTTAATTCTCAGCTAAACCTGGATAAAGACGCAAAACTCCATCAAGGAGCCCTTGGCATTTTCGGGAGAATTCTTGACCATCAGAGAAGGTGTGCAAGGGAGACCCAATTGACATGAGACCCTGGTTCTGGTAAACAGAGGACAGTGGCAGATTTCAAGAGTAGGTAGTTATTAAGATCGCTACCAAGGACGCATTGGCAGGAAACGTGAAGAGGAACCAGGTCCCTCTGGCCCCCCTTCCGGTCAGCCCCCTCTGCCCAGGCCTCGCCCCCCGACCAGTGTCCTCACATCATCCCGGGCAATGAACAGGGGTCCTGGCGTCTCACCCTCTGTCAGGGAAACACTGGGTGTCACCCTGGTGCCCTGATAACTCTGTCACCTGCTCCTCATTGCCGAGACCTTGCCACGTGGAAAGCAATAGGGGCCCTGAGTCAGTGAGGGGCCAGAGACTGGATGCAGAGGGCTGGGCCCAGGGGTGTCCTCAATTACCGAGGAGGATTTAAAGCAGAAGCGTGTCCAGGCAGGAACGTGATCCCAGACCTTGACTGGGTGCCGGGGCACCAACGAGGCACGAATGGTCTCTGATAGTCCCTGCGCCCACACGGGACACAGAAGGGGGTGCAGGGTAGGGTGGGGTGGGGAGCACCTTGTTATCTGGAGACTCGTGAAGGCAGGGTGTGATCTCATGCCCCTGAGTCTGGACCGGATGCAGTCACTGAGGCAGATGCCCCAGATCAGGAGGCAGGTTGGGGGTGACACGCTGGGACATTGGGTGCCGTAACAGCCTAAGGAAATGGGGCTCGGCGACCGGGGGCTAGTGGGAAACACACTTGGTAAATGGAGGGCAGGGAGGGGGGCCTCTAGAGGCCGGAATATATGTACTTTCAATGATCAGGGCTTTTGAAAGCACTTCGAGGGGGAGGTGATGACCGGTCAGGGCTCCTCAGGATGAGGGGACTCGGGCAGTCCTGGGGTGCCCCACGGAGAGCCCTGGGGGTTCTGCAGCTCAGGGCCTGGGCGCAGCGAGGATGCCCTCTTTGTCACCAGACGGGTGGCTGCTTCCTGGGTCTCTTCAATTAGGCTTTTGTCCCAAAGTCATACTCCGAAGAACCCAAGGTGAAATGTACAACTTTGAGTGGTGGATGAAGTCTACCCCAGGTCCAAAATTAAAGCTCCCCACCTGGATGTACTAAATTAATCCTACTCAAAAAAAATAAAAATAGGAAATATAACAAAACATGAATCACACATTTGCTTCAACAGGCCTGAATTGGTGAACATTTTCATGAGAAATACATTTCCTGTCAGATTTCAACCTTGTAAAGCATAGTTAGGACACAGTGTTCTCTCTGAAACAGGGAGAGAAGCTGTTTGCCTGAGTAGGACGTGGAATTGCCATCCGAGAGTCTGAGTTATGGGGTCGCCCAGCCGGCTGGGGAGCCCCAGGGTCTGGAGGTGACAGCTGGCGTCCGATCTCTGTTCTTAAATTGGATCTTGAGTCCTCAGCTCTTTGGGCACAGACACAGCCTAGTACCACAGGTCCCCCTGGCCGGCGGCAGGGCCATCTCTTCCCAGAATTTGGAATCAGAAAATAGCACCTGAAGAAAGACTAGCCAGGAAAGAAAATGGTGTTTAAGCATTTACTGTAAATGTGTTGTATGGTGATGCCATTCTGGAGGGAGACATTTTCTCTTCCTTCAAGTCTCCAAAGCAATATGTCATTGAAATACGTTGGTTTAACTTTGGGGTTTGGATCACACAGCCCACTGAGATCCGTTAGAACTCTCCTCTCCCTCAAATGCACATGGAAATGATAAAAAAAAAAAACACACACACACACACACAAAACCAGCTGCCTACTGTTTGCGCTAGCACAGCTGTGCAGGGGATACGTTTTCAACGCAGAGGGCGCGGCATTAGGGGCCGAATTGCTGCTCCCGGGAGCAGGCGCGTGGCCCTAGGACCCCAGAGTCCACCATAAACACCCTGAAGTCTGCCCGCGGTTGCTCTCACCGCTACTCTGAAACACATCAACCAAATACTCTAGAAACAAAGGGGACTCACATGGCCGCCCAGAAATCCCTCTGAGCGCTTAAAATAATACACATCAAGGAGGAGGTGTGGGAATCGTTTTGCATCTCGAACTAGCAGGAATATTTTCATTTAAAAACTTCAGACACATATAAATGTAAAGTCGTGTGTTTGTCTTACATAGCAGCATGCAGCAGCACTTCTTCAGATAAACAAATATCTACGCAGCGATGGGCTAGATGCAACCCCTCCTGGGGGCGCAGTGGCAATGAGCGCAGGCCAGAACCCCGCGGAGCGAGAGGCTTCTGTGTGGGTGAGCGAACGTGCGCGTGTGTGCTGGGGCAGCAGGGCTGGCACGGGACCGACCCTCAGGGCCCCTTCAGGCACCATGTCATAGGGAGCCTCTTCCAGGATGGGAGTCTGGCACAGCTTAGGAAAAGAAGCTGACACCTTCATTCCATTGGATAAACGTGCACTTGCTTCATCTCCACAGCTTGTTTCACCTGGTGTGAGGGGCAGATGTCCGGGGTCCAGCCCTGACCCTGGAGACTCAGGGGCCTTTCGGTGCCAACAGGGAGGGCGGGTGACTCTCCAACATAAGGTGAGAGAAAACAGAGAAACGACCAATATGATGGGTCCTAATCTATTTTGCCTGTTTTACCGGGAATATTCCAAATCAAGATCCAAGTGCATAATCGAATCAACCATAAGCCAATCTCAAGGATCAGACTGAAACCAGGGTCTTTATAATAAAGCCAAAGCTGGGCTCAGAGGGCAGGACGGTCTAGCCAGGCATCTCTTGGAGACTTTGGAATAACAACTACCCAACCATGTCTTCCCAACGATGGCAGAGTTTAGGTTGGCTGTGTCCTCGTTCCATTTGGCAGCCTTGGTGCTGGGCAACTCATTGGATTAGCATGAGTTAAACACATGATTAAAGCAGGCAGAAAAGATCTCAGAAAGTCCAGAACACACCACTGCTTTCCAGAAGCCCTAGCCTCTTGAAGACCCATGGAGGATGGCAAAGGCCGGGAGGAACTCTCCGCAGCTCATTACCAGCCTGTCTGAGGCCCTAACCTTGCTCGATGGACTCAGAGAGCAGAGTGCAGCTCTAGCCTCCGGACTGCAGCCGCTTAGGGGGGAAAGATCTGCTGAGATGCTCAGCGCAGGCCGTGGGGATGCCGGTGATGGGATCTTTGAGTGAGTTTGATGAGGGGACAGGAGGACAGCAAATCAGTGATATAGGGTAAGGCCAGCTCGGTCTGGGCCTGTGAATACGCGGCTTTTCCCCCCACCTGTCCGTGATCGCTGACTGATGCTGGACACCCTCCGAGTCTTTCCTGGGAGGGAAGAAGCCTGTGGACAGATGTCCCGTGCGGGACACCCATGATTAAACTGCGTGCCAGTGGAAGCGTTTCCCAGCCCTGGCGCTCAGCTCTGTCTTGCTGCTAAAAGAGCAGGAGCTGTGCAGTGTTAGGAAAAGTTAAACAATCGTCGGCAGAAAGCAGGTGAGGCTTTACGGAAAAGCCGCATTACTAATGCATGAAGAGGGCCTGGCTGGTCCCCGAAGATGCGATCGTTCTTCTGATCATTGTACAAGTTTGATTACCAGGAACCCCGTTAAACAAAAGGGTCAGGTAGACTTTCTCCCAGGCCAGGCCTCACGTGGTTCTGGGGAAATCGGTGACCCGGGGTCACTGGGATGCAGTGATACTGGCCAGAGGGTCAGCTCAGTGCTGCAAGAAGGCTACTGTTACTCCCCAGAGGCCAGGGAGGAGGTGGGGATTCAGGCCCGGGGGGGCTGGGGTCAGGGGCAGGCCACCATCACTCGACTGCCAGTCAGCTCCCCCTTCTCTTCCAAGTGCCCCCCCCCCGGGAAGGTTGAAGAAGACCCTCCTCGGGGAGACTCGGGGCGGTGGGTCTCCTGCTTCCCCATGACGCATGGAGCCCATGCTCGTTGCACGCACACCCGCCCTGCTCTCTACCGCAGGAAGGACAGTCTGGGGTTGGGTAGTCAATGGGCGGGGGTCCGGCCTGTCTCAGGAAATCCAGTGGTCTTCCCTCCCTGGCCTCTACTGGGGTCTCTGTGGGGGCAGCCCTGACACAAGGGCAAGGCTCCCCTCACACTCAGATCTCAGGGCGCACGTGGGAGGACCGTCATCCACGGGTACTGATAGCCCCGGGGTGCAGCTTCCTCACTGGCTGGGCCAATGGTTTGGCCCTATGGAAGCCTGGGGAGGGGGAGGCGCTTGCCTTTGGTGGGTGATGCTTGAGGGGCACCAACAGCCTCAGTCATCAAGATAAATAATATTTAATGAGCTATTTCAGAAAATGAACATGAATGCTAACAAAAGTCCATGTTAAGAAAAGAGCAAATTTTTAAATAAAGGCTGAGCTGAGCTGAGCCAGCTCTGAGCCCAAGGGAGAAGGGCAAATCAGCAGTACTGATCCTGTGTGTATGCAAACTCCCTACATTTTGTCCACCATGGATTTGCTGCATGAATTTGGATATTCTTCAGTTCTTCAAATCTTCAATTTGATATTCTTCAATACAATACTATTTATCTTGATGACTGAGTTTCTGGCACCCCTAAATGTTGTGCCTGAGATGCTGTGGGACGAATTGTATCCCCACCTCCTCTTCTTATATGGAAGTCCTAACCCCCAGGATCTTGGAATGTGACCTCCTACGGAAATAGGGTCACGGCAGATGTAATTAGTTAAGATGAGGTCAAGCTGGAGTAGTGGACCCCTAACCCCACAGGACTGGCGTTTGGAAAGGAGAGGAAGTGTGGGCACAGACACACACAGGAAGATACCTGTGAACGTGAAGGCAGAGATGGGGTGGTGCTTCGAAGGAGCCGTCGCCAAGGATCAAGGAATAAGGAAGAAGCCAAGGAACACAGGTGGTGGCCAGCACAGCCCCAGAAGATGGAGAGCGGCCTGGGACAGATTCACGGCCTCCTAGACACCTAGATTTTGGGCTTCTCATCTGCAGAACCGTGAGAGAATAAGTTTCCGTCGTTTCAAGCCGCCTGGTCTTGGCTACTTTGTCAGCACAGCCCCAGGACACGGTCCACCAGGTGTGTGCCTCCCTCTCCTTGCCCCGGTCCCGCCCCATTGTCTGCTTTCCCACGGCTCCCGGCTCCAGAGGGAACCCGAGGACCCTGACAGTGGCCTCCGGGGTGAAGGACATGGATACTGGGGTAACACCCAGTGGGCACTCCAGATCTGCTGCGCTCTGGCTGGGTCCCTGGCAGTTCCTTGGACTCCATGCGCCCAGCCCTGACCTCTGTACGCGGTGATGAGGATATGACCCACCCCTAGTCTTGCGAGGGTTACTGCTCGGGTCTCTTGTGGGGAGGGGGACTCCATCAGAGAAGGCCAGCCATCCTGCGTCAGCATCAGTTCACTGGAGCGGCTGAGGCAGCGGACACCTGGGTCCCTGGGTGAACGCTGGCGCAGTCACTGTGGGGCAACAAAGGATGCTGGGCCCGGAGGAGCCAAGATGGGATCCAGGTCCGGGCGGTGTTCCTCCTCCCGTGGGAAGGCCCCTCCCTGCGTGTGGGGTGCAGATGTCTGTAGCTACACAGGATGTGAGACTCAGCCGTGGCGCACAGAGGCCCTCAGATGGGACGAGGTGTGGTGAGCGGAGAGTTCCCTGATGCGGAGGAAGCAGCGCTGGGAGGCGTGGGCCCTGGGGATAGGCGGACCGCCACACCCGGCACGCTGCGCAGGCGATGCTCCGGCCGCGTCTGCAGCCCAGGGCCGCCCGTGATCACTGCCAGGTCGAAAGCACAGCCGGACCGGGCCCACAGGTCAACGCCCAGAGCGCACTGCGCCCGCCTAGGACTTGGACCACGCCACGGAGAAAGGCTGGCCCTTGCGGAGGGACGAGGGCTGAGGGCCATCCCGGCTGGTCCAGGCCCCAAAGAGCCCTGCCTCATCTGCTCGGACACCGTTCCCACCCAGACTCCCTTTGCCGAGCTCTTCTGGGTCACAAAGGGGAAAAGTGAAGAAGCAAAACAGTTTTCACCCCCTGGTCCTAAGCCAATCGTGCTGTGCCTCATCCCCTCAGGCCCTGAGGGGTCTGAGTCTCCGTGTCTTTCCTGAGACTTTACTTAGATTCATCCCCATGCCCCATCAGTGGGTCCTGCGGTCCAGATGTGGTAAAACCTTCCCTGTGCACAGAGGGCTGGGGCCGCATGACCTTTTCCAGAGGTGGCCTCTGGATGCAGTCCTCGCCCAGGCCGGACTGAGCTCATCCCTCCAGGGGCCCTGTGTTTGCCCCTTGGCCAGACTGCTGTCCTCAACTGCCTTCCTCCACTGCCCAAGAGCGGCCCTGCCCTCTGTTTCCATGGGGGGATCAAGACCCCTGTCCTGCCTGTGCTTTACGGAAGAGCATATAAACCCGTGCTTACTGAGGTCTCCCTTGACTTGTCTCCCCCCAAAACTTGGCCCTGACAGCCTCCAGGTTATATATACAATTTGAATTTCTCGTCACGGTTACCAGATTTCAGCTGTTTGGTTGGCTAGTTAAGGATGCCCATCCAGAAGGTGCTAAATGTACGTTTTCATCTCGTTGTGATTTGCTTTCCCACCTGATGGTTAGAGTAGCGTGCAGGGCTTTGTTCAGGGTGTCATGATCGCAGTAGGACCCAGACTCACTTCACTAAAGTAGGGTCCAGAGCAGGACAGGCAAGGCAGCCCACCGAGGCTTTAGTCCCCATCAAGCTTGAAGTCGTTACACAGATGCGTGCTTTGATTTCCTGTGTATTTGGTACAACTGTGCTGGCCCTTGCAAATGCTTAAATACTATTTTGTTGCACGGATGGGATTATATTACCCTTTCTACTTAGGAATCGAACTGAATTTTGTACATTTTATGGCAAATTGTTAATTTGGTCATTTTCACCTGTCCCCACTCAAGAGCTCTCTTGTCTTAAGCTCTTTGCTCTGAATAAGGACATTTTGCTTTGACATTTGGCTGCCAGTATATTAATTTCAGACTTAAACCTTGCAGCTTTCCTCATTAACTTGATCCATGCTATGGGAGCTGGGTGGGGGGAGGGAGTCTCTGATCGTGACAGCGGAAATGACCTTCCACATGGCTCTCCTAGAGGAAGCCCTAATCGCCGAGATGCAATTCCATTCCTCTCTCATCCTTTGACTTTTTTTTTTTAAGGAACAAGATCAAATGTTTTATACCAGTATCAAGTTTCCATAACCATATAGGATAAATATTTTAAGGTCTGTAACTCACAAAGGTGGCAGGGTGGTGAGTCGGCATGCTGGGTCAGGAGGTGGGTGTGAGCCAGCCGGCGGTGCACGCTGCCCTCGCAGCATCCATCCATCTGTGTAGACGTGGACGAGCCTTGCGCATGGTGACCGCGGCGTGTCCTTACCGATTAATCAGGTCTTTGGTATTTGCAGGGTAAATGGTGGCCGTGTCTTAAACCTCCTTCTCACTAGCTTCCAAGCCCCCAACCTGCGTGCATGTTGTACATTAGTCTTTATTCTTTTTCCCGGCACTGCCTACCATAGTGACACATGGTTGATGCCCAATAGATATATTACTGGTTAAATCTGTGCTTATGATATTGGGAAGTAAGGAACTTGGAGTCAGCCAGTGTCACTGAGGTCATTTAACTGCTTTGACACAGAAACACAGCTAGATTATTCCAGAAATCTAGTGATGCAGCTGAAACTTTTAAGGTTCCCTAAAACCTACCTTGAAAATGCAGTCCTTGACTGCCAATCCTTCTCGGTCTTTTCTGGAAGTAAGAGAGGACAGGGGATGACTCTTTCTCTTCTCTCCAATTTAATAATGCAGGTTTTTAAAGCTTTCCTCCACATTCTTATTTTGTTTTTCAATCCCTTAATCGTCCAATATTGCTTTGGAGAATTTATATTTTCCGTATCCACGACAATACACATCCTTCATGCAAGTCAGGTTTTGTGTGAACTTCTGCAACATGTGCCTTTCCTCAGACTCTCTGACATTTCCTCTGGGATGGGGCAGGACGCTCCCTTGAGGGGATATCCCCCTCCCCAAGGGGCTGTGTCACCCGGAGGAGGGCACCTTCTTTCTAGTTGTGCCTGGTTATGGGTCTACTTGCAAGTCAGAAAGTCAGTTGCTCTAAAGCAACTGCCTTGATTTTAAAACTTGGTCCTGGATGGGAAAATGCCGGGCAGATGATGGGTAAGTCTTCCCCATCGGTGTTTCTCGCTGTCTCCTGTGCTCCTACTGTAGGGTCACAAGGCAGGGTCACCTCTTGTGATACAGAATTCCTAAAAGTATGGGTGATTTAACCAGATCAACTTACAATAACAGTCTGTCAAGAAATGCACTTTAAGTACATTCAAAGTTATCTTTGAGTGAGATGTACTCTTTAAATACTGTAATTCCCATAATACCCTGTAACAAAAGCTCCATTCATAGTCCTGACGGTATCGTAATGTTTGCGCTCACACCAAAAGTAAACATCACTGCCAAAGCCTGCCTAAGAGCCTTAAGCATATCTGTCATCAGTCGGAACTGGTGACAATCATGGCTTCTTTGCATAAGCAGAGCAGAGTTCTACCCACACCACTCCTAGGGCTCGGTTATACACGAGCTCCAAGAAAAATATCGCACAGGAGGCTGAGAGAACCGCATTGAATTAGCCCTGTGTGTCCTGAGCACCCGTAATCATCCCCTAAAAGAATGGGTGCACACAGTGACGTGGTCAACACCATTCTGAACTAACATCTCTTCATAAGCTCGCTGATACCAAGCTGACTGCTTAGAATTAAGCATCATATGTTTCTAAGATCCAAGGAAAACTGAGGCTCCTATGCTGATGTCCATCTTTTTCTTTAACTTTTTATTTTATATTGGAGTGTAATTGATTAACAATGCTGTGTTAGTTTCAGGTGTACAGCAAAGTGATTCAGCTGTACATATACATGTATCTATGCTTTTCCAAATTCTTTTCCCATTTAGGTTGTTACGTAATATTGAGCAGAGTTCCCTGTGCTACACAGGAAGTCCTTGATGGTTATCCATTTTAAATATAGCAATGTGCATCTTTAGATATAACCCCACACACATCAGGCATAAATCTGTCCATCAGGTCCTGTGGAGCCCAGGCCATTCCTGGTTGGACACATGTACCCTCCTGACGCTGGGTCGTGTTCTGGGTAGTTCTCAGCCACTTCAGCTGCAGTCCCTCCCCGGCTGTGCGGAAACTTGTAGCAGATGCTTTCTGGCACGGGCGCCGTCTTCACCAGACACTTCTTCCCTTGGGGGCAACTTCTGTGTTGCTGGATTCACATCTGCCCCCACCCCCCCCCACTTACTCCGTTCACTTGGAATTCCGAGAGGAGAGAGAGTGATTAACCAGCAGCGCCTCTGCACTCCCAGTTTCAGACTCAGCAGGTCAGAAAAGCTGTCTCCACGACCAGAGATATGAGAAGTTCAGGTCCCAGGTGAGCACCTCAGGTCGCAGGCAGGGCACCCCCAGAGTCCAGGCGGGATGGCTGGCTCTAGTTTGCATACCCTTGATCTCTCCATTTCAAGCTCGTTACTTGTTTGCAAGATGTGTGCGCGCTCTCTCTCTCTCTCTGCTCTTTAGAAAGGCAATATCTTTCACAGGAAGTAAAATTTCCCAAGAGCAAGCCTGTGTTCTGTCCCTGGACAGATGCTCAAGTCCAGCTATTCTGTTTGCACTTGAATAAAGCCTACGCTGCAGGGACTAGATTCCAGGCAGGTTTTGAACTTGAAGCTTCTTTGTTTTTTTTTCCTTTGAGGAGAAACTTAAACGGTGTGAAATACCTGTAACTGTGTTCGTTCTTATGGACAAGGCAGTCAGTCGGCCCATCAGGGTGGCCCGGGCTTCCACAGCACCCACAACAGATCCCCACATGCAGGCGCGGGCCTCCCCAGCTCCTTGAGCATCGGGCACCTCATGGCCGGGAAACCTCGGCTCCTCCTCCTGCCTGTGCCCTCCTGCCTGTGTGGCCCGTACAGCAGTGCCGTGCCCAGTGCTGGGTCCGTTGCCCTCAGACACTGGTTGCTCTTGTGAGGCTCTGAACGCAAACATTAACCTTCATAAGAGAACCAGAAGTAAGTTTCTCCAGTGGGATTGTGTAAATCGGCCTTCCCCAGCAGAGACACTAACTGACCCTCAGCCAAAGCACACATTGTGCCCAGGACTGAGGCAGGTGTGCTGTTTTGACGCTTTCATCTTCTCCAAATTCCTGCCCTGAGTGCATCTTGTTGGCATGTCAGTTGGTGGAGGCGTGTATGGAATGACCAGGCTTTCGAGGGCTGCAGAAACAGAACTCCTCATATCCTAATTCAGTCCTGTAGACCCAGAACTCTCTAGAAATGGCCTATGATAAATATTTCCACGTTATTCAAAGTCAAAAGTTTGGAAATGTAGGCTACGCAAACAGCCCAGCCTCGGGAGACCTGGGCGCTGTTCATGTAGGTGAATTCACTCAGCATCATGTAGGTGAACTCACCCCAGGAAAAACTGGGGCACAATTCACACGTGTCCTGGCGGCCATGCCAAGACTGTTAAACTTACTATTTTTATTAGGATTCCATTCAAGTGAAGTGCACTAACAGATCCTAATATCAGATACTCCTCCTTCTCCCAAATCCCAGTAACTAGCAAGGAATGAAATTATTCTCTTATAGGAGTTCCCACTGGACCAGGGGCTTCTTGAAACAGGGAAGGAGTGGGGATTAGGAACAGGTCAGCTGTGACTGGGCCAGGTGCATGCCTTCCCTGCTCTGCACCTCTGAGCACCTTATACCTGCCAGAGAGCAGAAAACAAAGGAAGAAAAGGTGCCCAGTAGCTGACTGAGGACAGTCCCCCCATGAGGTTCTGAGTCAGCCGGCGGAAGGACGGGACGGCATCCTAGGGACTCTGAGTGACACGGACGCTCGGGGGCCTCCTTTGCCCATGGCTCCCAACCTTGTCCTTCCTGCCCTCCTGTGCCGACCTCAAAGCCCTCGACCTGCCCCAGGCTTCCAGGCAGTGGCGGGGCCCATCACTGCAGCTCCATCACCTGTATGGGAGCCCGAGGGTCACGACGGGACCAGTGTGGCTGCGGGGATGAGACCTGTGTCCAGACCCCAGCAGGAGGGACCTTTGGGAAGGGGAGGGTTCTGGTCCTTCAGAAACCACTCTGGGCAGTGAGCCCCTGGCCTCCCAGCCCTGGCCAGATCCATCCTGCTCTCGGGTCCCGTAGGAAGACGCCAGGGATGCAGCACTTCAGGAAAAGGACGACTCACCCCTCCCTCCCAAACCTCAGTCCCCCACTTGAAATCTGGTGATGTTCAGGGGAAGAGCTGGTGGCCAGGATAAGGCCACATGACTTCCAAGAGTTTGTGCTTTGAGTTTAGATCCAAAAGGTTTAGATGCCCCTTTAAACGTCCTTCTGAATCATCAAGGATGAACTTTTTTCTCTTTTCCACAGGAGGGCATGCTGGTGTGGGGTTACCATCATTTCTATTCCTGCTTTGGCCCCTAAGCTAAAACGATGTTGTGATATTTAGGATGAAAAGAGGGAAAAGCCTGTGGGAAACAGATCTCCCTGAACGTTGTGATGTGGGTGGGAGTTACGTTCCTCATTTCTGCAGAAAGCATTTTCCAATCCCTGCTTCCTAGGCAAGACTTTGATGCCGCCTTTCAGAAGAGTCTAGAGTAGCACCTGAAGCAAAGTGAAGCATCCGCACTCCTTTCATCTTGGCAACTGTCTTTGGATTAGGACTCAAGTGCATTCTTTCTCTGCTGTCATTAATTTTCCCCTTGAACATGCTTTCTTTCTCTGACAAAATAATGATTTTATTTGAGCTGCTGATGATTATCTGGCTGTATCAGACCTGAACACTGTAATTTGAAAAAGGTGAGTCCTCTGCTTTTGTGAAGGCCCGGGCTGCCTTTTTCTTTTATCAAAGACAGGTATGAGAAGGCTTCTTTTAAATTTAAGCAGACACTCTTTGTCCAGGGATTTGAAATCCTGTAGAATATTAAAGGCCCATTTTTATCTTTAAAATATACTTTTAAAATCTGTTCTCTGTGGACCTGTTTTAGTCCCTGGATGATTCTAAGTGATATTAAATGGCGAGTGAATTAGACCCAGCATGAATCACTAAATGGAAATGTATGTTTTAAAAATAATTGATTCAGGTGGGTGTTGTGAGAAGAGCACATCGTGGGAACAGCAGCGGCCGAGTCCCAGGCTCGGCACTGGCCCTGCATCAGCCCACCTGCCGGTCCCTGCGCAGGAAAGGGCCCAGCAGGGAAGGCGGGGGCTGCCCGCCCTGATGGCGGTCGCTGTGTATGAATTGCTCTGTAGCTGGTAAATGATGAAGAGGCAGCAAGAACCAGAACCAGCGAGTGAAAAACTAAAACAAAGGTCGCTGGGCCTCTCAACGTGGTGTATGGGGATAAAATAGAAAAAAGCAAGTTTGTGAATAACCATGGCACAATTGTATTATGTTTCTTCTTTATTATCATCATTGAGAGCATTGACCATTGCCCCTACCTTGTGGTGAGGGGCTCCTGCCCCACCCTGCGTGGTCCCCACCGCCTGCCCTGTGTCCCTCCTCGCCCCGCCCCCAGATCCGGGTCCTCTGCTGCCCCTCCCTCTTCGCTGTGTCTCTGGCCCACACGTGAAGGCCTTGCTCCTCCTGTGGGTCCACCATCTCCCACCTCAGACATCCTTGGCAGCCGTGGCACGTGAACTGTTCTGCTGTCATGGGGCTGCTGTAGGAATCCCAGGCTCCGTGTACCTGAACGGAAGACTGCGGGTCCCTGGGCTTTTGTGTGGCATCTTCATGAAGAGTCCAGGAGGCCAGGCTCCTGCATCTCCCCAAGGGGGACTGGGCAGGAGGCGTGGACACGCCTGGGGTGGGTGCCAGGCCAAGGGCAGGGCCTCCACTGTCGTCCAGGGGAGGCCGCCTCCCGGGAGGGGTCCCTGGGTTAAGCTGCTCAGGCCCGTCTTGTGGAAGCGCTAGCCATCCTGGACCTGTTGCATTTCTGGTGAGATTTGGGTCCACCTTGTCCTGGCTGCACTCGTCCACGGAACACAGAGACCTGGGAATCACCAGGTGGCCGGAGCTCCCCTGAGGGGGCGGATGCCGTGTGGTCTCTCCCTACATGCGTGAGCTCTTCAACCCCGGCTGTCATGGATACAGCTCCCGGACAGCCGAGGGGTGAAGGACATCACAGCACTGAGGGACAGACACAGGCCAAAGGGCCGCAGCCACAGGGCCGGCCGGTCCGGGGCCTAGAGCCCAGGGCTGGGAGGAAGACAGAGGTGGACGTATCAGGGGAGGGAGGAAGACACCGGTTCTCAACCAGAGGGCGTCTGGCACTGGAGACACTCTTGGTGTCAGGACTGGTGGGTCAAGGGCGGTGATGCCACCGACTGTCCCGACAGGGGCCAAGGGCCAGCCCACCGCCAGGAACAGCCCGGCCCAACGTGTCAGGGGAGCTGGGGGGACCTCGGCTGGACCTGCAGGCTGGGCCACAGCTGGACCCCACCAAGATCTGGGTCTTAGTTTTCCCTGGTTCGTGGGACCCCGGAAGAATCACCCAACCTCCAGAAGCATCCATTTCCTCCCCCATAAAATAGAGCCGTGATCAGAGGTCCCACCTGGGAGAGCTGTTGGGCTGAGCAAATGTGATGACAGAGGTAAAGCCACAGCCCGCGCCGGGGCGCAGTGAACCTGAGGTGCTGTCAGCATCCGCTGAGCGCTGTTTTCACAAACACACACAGGAGACGGTCCAAGCCTGCCGGTCTGCTTGTTTAGCAGCTACAAAAAAAAATACTTTCAAAGGATCTTTCAGTTGTGTCTGTAATGTGGTATAAAACTAACTAAATAAGCAAACAAATACACCAAATAAAAAATAAACAAACATCTCCCCCAAGGGCCTTCTCTCGCCAACAGTGGGTTCCTGTTAACAAAAGCAAGCAAAGCAAACTGTCAGGACATAGGTGGTTAGTATGTTTGCACAGGAACTTTCTTCTTCTATGAAAAATGTGGCTTTCGGATAAAACATAGGAGGTGTGGGCTCGGTACTTGGGGGAGAAACGGCGGGGTGCTTTGTCAGTTGGACCCAGAGTGATCCGTGGGCTGGCTGGGACTCTGAGGTCAAAGGCGATGAGACCAGGAGAACAAGCCCCCAAATCAGACTGTGCTCACATTCCTAACGACTCCAGGCAAAGTCACACACCACGCACGCAAACACACTTGCAGACAAGGCCAGCCCTACAGGAATTCCATTCCCCTTCTGCAAAACAATGCACCATTCTGTTTTAGTTTTCAGTTAAGTGCTTCTTTCTTTCCTGGTCACGGCTCCGTCTCGTGACCTGTTACTTTGCCAGGGGAAGTACCACCCACACCACCTATTTTTGCAACATTATTTTAATCTGGCCGTAGCTCAGTTAATGAGAAAGATCGGAATCGTGGAATCACGTGGAATCTCATACTTTGCTATAGCACAGACTTGTCAGCCTTGCCTTCGTGTGAAGTCACATCCACAGAATCCTGAAGTAAAATCACAGGCAAGAATTAGCACCACCCACACTCATGGGTGGAAGCAATTCTGCTACAGTCAAGAACACAACACAGATGGTGATAAAAATCATAAAAGCCCTTAATAGTTCTCTCCCTCACCCTCCAGACTGTGCTATGCCACGAAGCTTAGACTCTCACTCCAGGGCAGGGTCCTTGGAGAGTTCAACCTCGTGTAATAACTAATGCACTCTCAGACGATCTGTCTCCTATGCACTTGAACTCTTTCACACAAAGGCCCCGGTAAAATGCCACTCCCATAAGAGCACACTAATAGCCATCTTTTCATAAACAGCTTCGGAAAATGGAAGGGACGCCTTTGAACATCTTCAAAGAGACGCTCTATTTTCATGCAGACTTGAATTTGCAGTTGCACAATAAAGAGCAACAGACATTTATCAAACCTTTCACACTGTAGATTTTTATCTGTGGATCACGGCTCCGTGTGGCCCCTGCAACTATGTTAAGTCCCCGGAAGTAGCTTCTGGGAGAAACTACCCCCCCGCCCAGGACTTTTTCCCAGGAGCAGAAGCACACCTTTCCCACGCACCTGCATCATCCAAAGCCTCTCTTTGTCCAAATCCAGCGGCCAATGGCTAGCTCCAGTTCGTTCTGCTGTGCAGAAAGTAATCTTTAAAAATGTTGAGCAAACAAATGGCTGTCTCAGTTATCACTTAATCCTTGATTTCTCTTCACCAACAGCAGATGAAAATGAGAGTGGAGTCATGTGTATTTACAACAGTTCTCGTCATTGTAACTGTCCCAAAGGACACAGCCTTGAACATAAAATAGCTAGAAGGGCCATGTGGAAATACATAACTCACAACAGAAATTGTGCAAAAAGTGTGCCCTCGATTCAGATACTTTCTTATAAAGACCCAGACAAAACACCACTTGCACCCCTTCTGGGTTCTGGGTTTACTTCTGATTCTCTGTCCTCCTAGTGTCCGCCGGCCACCACTCCTCATTTACAAAGTTCACAGAGTCCTAAACTGAGGGTTCTACAGCGATGTCTTAATTTTTGTTGGTTGGTTTGGTTTGGCTTGACCCACAGCCCTCCTGAGAAGGATGAAATATTTACCTGGATCAGGCTTTTTTACTGAATAATCAGATTCCACTTATTTTACTTTGATTTTAATGCATCCGGGTGACTGGAGGGCGAGAGGATGAGAGGCATTGTCCCTACAGTCGCAGGAAGTCTCCCTGGAGCTGCGTCCCAGCAGAGCGCCGGCTCCTCCGAACCCCATTCTCCTCGGAGGACGGAACACGACCCCCCTGTCTAATGTGTCTTCACACCAGGTTGTTTGGTTACACTGAGGGATCACCTCCTGTGACTTACAGCCTATGAAAATAATTAGAAATGCCAAGTGGAGTTATGCACACGCATGTACATTGTAATGCAATTCATAACAGCAACGTGAAATAGCTTAGAAGTCCACCCGTCGGGCAAGGATTGATATGGTACAGTGTGTCCATGTAGTAAAACCCCAAGCGATGGCACGCAAAATGTCTCAGACCATGAACATTCAAACAGTAGAATGTTTTTAAAAAGGCAACCACATAATGGTTCCAAACGTAAAAGAGGAAAGCTTGAATATCTATATATACATTAAGAAATGTCTGGGGATAGTTCCCTGCCACTTTGCTGTACACCTGAAACTAACATAACATTGTAAATCAACTATATTTCAATTAAATTTAAAAAAAATCAATTGAATAAATATAATATGCAGAGCCTTCTGTTGAAAAATAAAAATAAAAAGGTCTGGGGAGACGCACACACGCTCTTGGATGTTACAGAATGTGGCCACGTGACACCCACTTGGAAAGTACCCCGTGAAGCAACAGGACGTTAAAATAATTCTTTTTTGGGGGGGGGTGGCAGGGAGGGTGGGAAAAAAAGGTGTGGGGATAAAGCTACCCTGATGAGTTTAAAATGGACCTCGGAAGTAATATTACAGGTTATTTCTTTTTCTTTTTTAAAAAATACATTCTTTACTATTTTCTAAATTGCTGATTTCATAATCAGAACATTTAAAATCATATATTCATGTAAAATGTATGGCCAGGAAAAATGTTCCCCATATATTATGAACTGAAAAGGAAGGTCACATGCCCATTGGACCATTCCTCATAATAATGAGGAACAATGGAACCACCTGAAAGTCTGATAGGCAAGTGGGAATTGTGCAGGGACTACAGCACAGACCCTCAGAGAGGTTCTGGGGGAGGCCTGTGATGTGGAAAGACACCGTAACACATTTTTGGGAGAAGAAGGAAGTTACACAATGCCTGTCTGCCGTCACGCTGTGCCTGACTTACTGTCTCTTCTTTAAATGAACGAGTAGCTGTGAGTTCCCAGGCTCGTTTTAACACCTGATTTGGGGACTTTAAATACAGCGAGTGAAGCTTCAGGTGAGAATAGAAATCCCTAGGAGGTCTTAGGGTGCCTGGGGAGGGGGAGGATGACACCAGCCCCCCTGCCATTCTGTTAGTAAAAGACTGACTCTGAGCAATTTCTAACTTCCCATGGGGAAAGTCAAACTGTCGTGACCTGAAAGTTAGGAAAGAAGGAGACCGCAGCCAGGGCTTGGTGCAGCCATTTCCATACACAAGGCCCCTTAAAGATGTGAACAACCATGGAGTTTCCCCCTGGAGATGAACTTGCCCCAAAGATGCCGCTGCAGCATTATCGAAGGGGTCGTGGGTTGAGATGAAGGTCTGGTACCAACGTTTTTCCACCGATGAGCATCAGAGGAGCTGTACAGAGGAAACCATATATTTCTCGCTCCAATTAATGGATTAATTGTGTTCTCTAAATATAATACGGGAATCATAGACATAATGGTTATTTCCTGGTAGCATATGTACTTAATGTGTTGGTAGATAAAACATGCCTGCATTAAAAGGAATTATTGTATTTGTCATAAATTCCTTTGAGAATAATTTTGCTTTCAACTCCGGGCAGGAGGGTGTCTTTGATACGAGACATGAAGGATCACACGGAGGGAGAAGGACAGGGCTACACCTGACAGGTGTGCTCCTGGTGCCCCGCCAGGTAACTTACTGAGACTAACCTGGGGGCACATTTACATTTGAAAACCAAGCCCGACATCCAGAGAAATCAAAGTGCCTGACATAGCTGAAGGCTTTATATCTGGAAATGAAGTTGAAATGCAGGAGTTGGGACGAACACTGGTGAATTCAGCTGGGCTGAGCCCAGCTTGGTTATGGAGAAGAGGACCCAGAACTGCCCTCTTTAATTTGCCCTCAGGCGTTTCAGCGAACATTCTGGAAGCTGTTCACACCTCATGTTTCCTACATGGCTGTGCTGTTGCAGGGCTGGAGAGGCCACCTCATGATGGAAAATACTCTGCTGTGTGGGCGTGCTGGACCCTGCTGGCTTCAGAATATCATAGGAGGGACTCCACAAAGGGAGACAAATACATATTTGTGGGGAGGCGGGGTGGGGAGAGAAAAGAGAGAGAGAGGGGGAGACAGAAAGAACAGAGAGGGAGAGGGAGAGAGACTTTATTGGGCAGTATCTGCAAAATGGAAATTAAAATGGAAAATAAAAACTGCAGAGGCTGTGGAAAGGATTCTTTAAAAAAACAGTCTCGTTTTCTGTTGAACTGGAATTCTCATGGAAACCCAGACTTGAAATGAGGGAGTCCGCAGCTCCTTCGTGGTGATTCGATTTCTCTTCCTCAGGGGTGTTACATCATGACTAACGCCACCACCGCCTGTTTGTGAAGGCGGATGAGGCCGGCCCCGTGCGGTCCACGCAGCCACAGGCAGCCCACGCGTGGTGCTGTCGGCACTGTCCCTTGGGGAGAGCCCCTCCCTCCCTCCTCTCCTGGGGGGCCAAGCAGGACGCCCCCCCAGCCCCCTGACCGTGGCCCCAGGACCCGCCATCCCGCCACAGGCGCCCAGCCCTCGTGGACTCCTTCCCAGAACTGCAGCTCCCGGTCTCTCCCTGACGCCTGCGGCAACTATTTTTTGTTTTTGTCTTAAATTCTGTTCCCGTGTAGAAATGATTATTTTGTTTACGGAAACCTCAGCTGAAATGAAGGTTCGGGCTCTAATCACCTCATTTCCTTTTCCTGGTTGCTAGAGACTGAATATCTGAGTCCCCCCAGAATTCGCAGAGTTGAATCCTAACCCCCAATGAGTGGGTGTCAGGAGGTGGGGTCTTTGGGAGGTGATGAGGTCACGAGGGTGGAGCCCTCATGATGGGATTAGTATCCTGATAACAGATACCCCAGAGAGCTCCCTGTCCCTCCTCCACGTGAGGACACAGCGAGGAGATGCATATGTGATCCAGCAGGAGGCCCTCACCAGACATGGAATCTGCAGGTGCCTTGATCGTGGATTTCCAGCCTCCAGACCTGGAGAAAGAAATGTCTGTTGTTTAAGACGCCCTGTCGTGGCTTTCCTTTGTAGGAGTCCCAACCGGCTAAGACACTGATCTCAACACCCCTCATTCCATTAACAGACATAGTTTTCTCAGGGTTGCAATCCAACACCCACAGGCCAGCTCCTGACCGAGGGTCCAAGGACCCCTGAGTGAGAGAAAGGGTGGGTTCTCAGAGCCCCCTCAAGGGTTCTCACTGGACTCGGGCACCAGCCTGATTGAAAGAACCAGCTCCGGCCCCTTCCTGCTCGTGTCAGCGTCCACTGAGGCTCAGAAAAGAAACCAGCAGCACCTGGGCCATCAGCTCTAAGTCAGCGAGGGGTAGACCCCCCAACCACCAGGGGCCTCTGTGAGACAGAGGACGGCTTGCCACCGACGACCACACTCAGAGGTGGGGGGGTGGAACTGAGCTCTCCCAGGATGTGCAAACTTCCCCGTGTGGGAGACAGAAGACCCTGAGTCCGCTGGTCATTCAGAGTACAGACCACCATCGCAGAAGTGGGTGCCCCCTCTCTGCCACTGACATTGATTCTGGGTCCTTCTGGAAGACCACACAAGGCTCCCTACCAGACGGAGTGGTTTGGATTTCAGGGAATCCATGACACCCAACCTTCCCAGGGTGTGGAAGAGTCAGCTGCCTTTGCAGACCATGGAGATGGGCAGTCCGCTCATCTGCTAATCAAGAATTTGTAACCAGTAAGTTTGAAAAGTGGTGAATTCTGAGTAAGCCATGCAGTGGGGCCAGGTGATGCTGTGGGCGTCTTGCCATGGAGCCCAGACACCCCTAACCTGCTCAGGACGTGTGTGAGGCTCACAGGATGCCGGGGGGGTGGGGGGCGCAGACCCCCAAGAGGGGATGTGGTCCTCCTACCAGGGCTCACCTCTCGTGTATCTCACTATTAAAATGAAGCTAAATGTATGGTCTGTCTGGTTAGACATATTCTTTAGGTCTCATTACATGACAAAGTCACATGCTTTTCATTTCTGCGATGTGATTAAACTCACATCTGTTCTGATTGAGGTTTGGAATCTTTTATTTCGGGGGGAAAAAGAGTCTTCAGAAGGGAGCCACTAGTGCTGCAACGCTCATGAGACCATTAAATTTAATCCTCCTTTCACACTCACTCCAGGGGGGATTTCAATTAAATTTGTTCAAAATTTATCAGGTTCCTGCATGTTGGCATAAATGATTCAGGACCACTTATCTATTCACTGAGTAGGATGTACTGAAGGGTACACATTATTGTTATAACTTTTCACAGTTTCTTCATAAATTCACCTAATAGGAGTTTCTATTATTCAAAACCCTCTTCCTCCCCATTAAATGGTCTTGTTGTTCTTGCCACGATGAAATCTAATTACCTAGGCAAATTTTCGGAGCACTCCTGAGTTACAAAAGCTGCCCTTTCCCCTAGTGGGCTGGCTTGCAGGACGTGGAATATGGCATTTATTCTCTTAAGAAAGCAGCAAGAATACAAGTCTCCAGACACGGAGGGCACCGGGGTGACAGTGAGCATGCATGTGGGGGAGGGATTTCAGGTGACTGGTTCAGACAGCCGGAAGTAAATGCATGTATTCGGGAGCAGGGTCATAGGACACTGGAATAGGCTGACTTTATGTAACACGGAGAATATATATCTCTCTGGGCTGAGAAGATGAACAGACCAGAGAACACAATTCTCTGGAGATGACACCAGGGTCGTGGGTGGCCACTGAGGTTGCCATAGAACGATACACTTATCTGTCTAAAATGATTCACTAGGCACTTTTACAACCCCAGGAATTTATCTACAGAAATCCATTCAGCAAGGATGTAGTAACATGAAAACTGACTATTGACCACATAGGAAATACTTTTATTTGCTTTTTCCCTTGAAGAATTACATCAGTGAGAACATTTTGAGCATCTCAGCTATTCCCTACTTCCTTAATGAAAGGACAATATTCATAGGAAAATGAACATCTCACTAACATGACACACAGAAAGTATCTCATCGTTCATATTCCTCTTTAGCTTGAGTTCAGAATTCACAAGGGAGAAGTGAATTGACTTCAGGTTAATAGTTAGGAATTGTAGGGGGCATGAGGTGGTTTTAGAGAGCTCTTTCCCTTTTAGAACGTTGTCCCTTACAAATTCTTCAAATTGAAGGATGTATTGTACATGAAGAATGTACATCTTTGCCTCCATGGAAATAAAACTGAGAGAGTTGGTTGTTGGAAAACTATGGATGGTTTTTTTAAGTTTTATCCTTTACTTGGTAGTGAGAGATGGAGTCATTCCTTTGTTCTCCATCTACTCTATTGTTATAGAGTAACTTTTTGAAAACCAAGTCTGGCCAAATCAGGTGTTTTCCTGAATTCTGGGTCCCACCGCTCAACATCTCCACTGTGAGGTTCATCAAGGCTTCTCAGAACAGAAGTGCCTTGTGGAATTTAACCTGATCTTTTGTCTCCTCTGGGACAAGGATTCTATCCCTCCCTCCATCTGACTGCCAATTTCTGAGGGAAAGTATATTTTAATTCCTGCTCCTTTTTTCTCTAAGTGGCTTCCCAAGATACACAGCAGTAGGAACCTCTGAGGACTTTCTTCTGGAGACCAGACTTGCCCAGATCCTGAGCTCATGTTGCCCTTGGAAATACGAATTAAGAACCTCAGTCCCACCAGTGGAGGGTCCAGAAGTTTCAAATGCCACAGGCTAGAGGTCCAAATGTGGGACAGATTTCTCTCCAGTCATTGAAACTCGCCTCTGCCATAATTTTTCAGTGAGGAATCATTGGAACTTTCGCCAGGAATTCTTTATGGCATTGTGGAGCTCTCCCATGCAGCTCAGAAATTTTATCAATATAATCCCTGACTTTTGCCAACAAATGCCAGTAATGATATGTCATTGTGACAATAAAAGTGCTCCCACACACCTCAAATATCTAGCAGAAGAGAGAACCACTAAAAACAAACAAACAATAAATAAATCTTGAAGGGGCCAGAAAGAAAAGTCGTACCAATTTCAAAACTAAGACAATAAGACTGATGGCTGACTGCTCAATGGAAATGATGGAAACTAGAATATAATATATGACATATTTTCAATGTAGAAGGAAAACAACTGCCAAAATAGAACTCTATGCTATGTGACACAAACCTTCAAAAGCCATGGCAGGAAAGAGAATGTCAATGAAAGCAGCAGAGAAAGGACCTCTGAAAATTGTCTCACCCATAAAACCAAGGCAAGCACTGTACAAAATTTACAAGCATCAACTTTTTCAAAACTCTGGAAATTAACCCAAGGCTTGTAGCAAACCAGGGAGTGTTTATTCAAGAAAAAGCAGAAAACAAAACACATATGAATCTCATTAGGAAGAGTGAGCTGTGGGCATTTTAATTTACCCTATTTCCATCCTCTTCCCGCCCCACCCCCAAGTTCTACAGTTGGCTTTAAAACAAATAGCCCATATTCATGGTGGTAAACAGCAGCCTGGCGGTGACTGAAGCAGGAAGAATGTGGAAGATTCTTCAAACTCCCTTCCCAAGAACTGGCCTTGTTTGACCTGTCTGGTAGTTCCCTGGGAGACTCACTCATGAGGTTGTCTTTGTTTGACTCGATTTGGAGCTCACCCAGCAGAGCAGCCTTTTTCCCAGTGGAGAATTCTGAAAACAATTGCAGACAATTGCTGAACACTGAGCTTGTTTGAGGCAGTAGATCACAGTTGGGGAAACTGTTAGACCCACCCAGAAAGCTAGGGAAGGAGATGTCCATGGAAGCTTAAGAAACTCCAAGATAGTTCCTGGAATATGGACGGACATGTGTCCGGAGCTGTGCTTGTGCTCCAGAAAGAGCTGAGGACGCCCTAAGCTCTCACCTTTCCTACTCTCAAGGCTCTGCACAAGCAGGAAGGAAGAGGCAGAGTTACAACCTGCCTGCTGTCTGTTGAAGGCGTGCCCCACCACACACACAGACCCTCAGCAAAGACTGAGAAACTTGTGGACATCTCTGTTCAGACATTAGCTGGCCACTAAACTACCTAAGCAGAGATATCAGTGGCCACACATGACAGAGAATACGGACTTTAAACTACCTAAGCAGAGATATCAGTGGCCACACATGACAGAGAATACGGACTTACAGAATTAGTTTAAAAAGTGAATAAACAAATCCAGACAACAGGAAAGCGCAACAACACAAAACACTGCAGGTGGGGAGGGTCTGACCTCCAGAACTGTTATGTGATTGAAAATGCAATTTTCAACATAAAAGCAAATATGAAACATGCAAATATGAAACATGCAAGAATGTATGGCCCAAACACAGGGGGAAAAAGAGCAGTAAATAGAAACTATCCTTTAGGAACCCAGACATTGGACATAATAGTCAACACATTTAAATAATCTATTTAAAGTATTTTCAAAGAACTAAAGGGAACCATGTCAAAATAACAAAGTATGAGAAGCATGTCTCACCAAACAGAAAATATAAAAATATATATATAAATTAGGGGAAAAAAGAACTAAATACAAATGTGAATCTGATACTAAATACAAATGTGAATCTGAACTAAATACAGATGTGAATCTGAAAAGTATAATGACTGAAATGAAAATTTTACTAAAGAGGTTTGACAGCCAGTTTGAGCAGAATTCCATGGATCTGAAGGAAGGTCAACTGAAATTATGCAGTTGGAAGAACAGGAAAAATAAAGAATGAAGAGAAGTGAACAGAGGCCTGTGGAAACCATCAAGTGTGCAAACATATGCATCGTGGGATTGAGAGCAGAGGAGAAACACAAAGGAGCATAGGAGGTTTCTAAAGACGTCATGGTCAGACAGTGCAGCCACATGAGTTTCTCAGTAAGATTAATAATGTGTTCTTATCAGACACCAGGGAGGCCAGAGGACAAAAGTCTGTCAACCAAGCAAGTATATCCTGAAAAACTGTTCTTTACAAATGAAGGAGAAAATAAGACGTTCCACAGTAAAGAAAAACTGGACAAATGTGTTACTAGCAGAATAGGTCATATGTTGGGACAGTAAAATAAAAGTCTCAATACCTTTAAAAAAACTGAAATCTTACAAAGTATGTTCTCTGACCAAAATAGAATAAAATTGGAAATCATATCTGAAGTAATTTGAGAAATTCACAAACATAGGCAATTTGAACCCTACAATTTAAAATAATAATTGGGTCAAAAAGAAATCACAAGATAAAATAAGAATACTTTCAAATAAACGAAAACAAAAACAGTACACAAAATTTTATGGCATTCAGGTGAAGCAATGCTTAGAGGGAAATTCATAGCTACATTGCCTGTATTAAAGAAGAAAGATCTCAACCTCATTGCCCATCTGAATAACTAGAAAAAAGAAGAGCATACAGAACCTAAAACAAGCAGAAGGAAGGGAATCATAAGTATTAAGCATAATAAATTGAATAGATTTAAAAAATAGAGAAAATCAATGAATTGAAAAGTTAGTTCTTTGTAAAGATCAACAAAAAATGACAAACCATTAGCTAGAATGATCAAGAGGAAAAAGAAGACTCAAATTATTAAAAGGGAATGAAAGAGGAGAAATAACTTCTGTCCTTAAAGAAATAACAACCATGATAGAATACTGTGGAAAACTGTATGCCAACAGTTAGATAAACTTGATGAAATGAAAAAATTCCCAGAAAGGCACAAACTACTGAAACTGACTAAAATATATTTAAAAAATTGAATAAACCTATAACAAATAAAAAGATTGAATTAGTAATCAAAAATTTTCCACAAAGAAACACTCAGGAGAAGATGACCTTATTTGTAAATTCCACTAAACATTTAAAGAAAAATTGATACCAACCCCTAACAAACACTTCCAGAAAACAGAATATCAGGTAACATTTTTAAACTCATTTTATGATGCCAGCATTACCCTGACACCAAAATGAGACAAAAACATCATTAAAGAAAACAAAAGAAAGAAATAATACAAAACAATAAATACAGACACAAAAATTTTCAATAAAATACTAGTAAACCTAATCCAGCAATATATAAAAAGGATTATATACCATGACCAAGTAGAATTTATCCTAGGAATGCAAAAATGTTCCATATATGAAAATCAATGGATGAATATACTATATTAATAGAATAAAGGACAAAAAGCACTTGACAATCTCAATTGATGTGGAAAAATCATTTGTCTAAATTTAACACTTTTGTGTGATAAAAACACACAACAAACTAGGAATTGGAGGGGACGTTCTCAACCTAGTAAAGGAAATTTATTTAAAACAAAACAAAACACATAGTTAACATCATACTCAACGGTGAATGACTGAAAACTTTTCCGCTAAGATCAGGAACAAGACAAAAGAATCTGCTCATCATTTCTATGCAAAATAGTTCTGGACATTCTAGCCAGGACCATTAGACAAGAACAAAAAGGGGGGGGCATCCAGTCTTCAAAATAAAAATGAGAGTACTTCGGTTTGTAAATGGCATGTTCTTATACATAGAAAATGCAAAGGAATTCACACATTTGCTTGCACATGCACACAGAAGGAAAACCAATATATTAAAACTAATAAATTGAGATCAGCAAAGTTTCAGAATAAAAGATGAATACATAAATATCAGTTGTATTCCTTTACTCTAGGAATGAACAATCTGAAAATGATTTTAAGAAAACAATCCATTTAGAATAGTATCTAATACATATAGAAATAAATTTTACAAAGGAAGTATAAGACTTGTACACTTAACACTTCAAAACATCATTGAAAGAAGTTAAATAAAACTTAAATTAATGGAAATACATCTGTGTCTGGATTGGAAGACTTAATGTTGTCAAGATGGCAATACTCCCCAAATTAATCTGTAGATTTAAAACAATATCTGTCAATTTCCCAACTGGAGTTGTGTGTGTGTGTGTGCAGAAATTGTAAAGCTGATCCTAAAATTCATATGAAAATGCAAGTGATCCAAAGTAATTGAAACAAACTTGAAAAAGAAGAACAAAGTTAGAAGACTCATACTATATAATTTCAATTTCACTACACATATGCAGTAATCAATACTGTGTGAAAATGACATAAAGATAGAGATCAATGGAATAGAATTGAGACTCTAGAAATAAACTCATATATCCATGGTCAATTGATTTTTGACAAGGGGTCAAAACCATTCTGTGGGGGGAAAAATAGTCTTTTTAACTAAAGATGCTGGGTCAACAGTATATCTACATGGGAAACAATGAAATTTGACCTCTACCTCACTCCATATAAAAATTTTTACTCAAAATGGACTAAAGACCTAAATATAAGCAATAAATCCATAAGATTCTTAGAATAAAACATAAGTATGAATCATTCTGACCTTAGATTAGGCAATGGTTTCTTAGTCATAACACCAAAAGCACAAGCAAAAGAAAAAACAAAACAAAATAAAACAAAACAAGACAAAAACCCCAAAATAAAAATAAAGCAAAAAACAAAAACAAACAAACAAAAGCTTCATTGGACTTCATCAAATTAAAAAAAACAAAACAAAACACTTGTGCTTCAAAGGACAATATCTAGAAAATAAAAAGTTAACACACAGAATAGGAGAAAATATTTATAAATCATATACCTGATAAGGGATTTGTATCTATAGTGCATAAAGACAAATGCCAGTAGAGATATAGATTTGAACAAAATGTTAATAAGTATGTTCTAATTAACATACTCAAAACATTGGAGCTAATTACTACAAAATATGAATTTTTTTGAAGACTCATAGAACATTTATGAAAGATGGCCATATGCTGAGGCATAAAATAAGACTCAAAACATTTCAAACACCTGATATCATTCACAGTACACACCCTGACAACAGTGGAAGCAAGCCATAAATCAAAAACAAGAGAAAGAAACTAGAAAATATCCATATATTTCAAATTAAGCAATGCACTTCTGAATGACTAATATGTAAGGAATAAATCACAATGCCAATTAGAAAATAGTTTCAACTAAAGAAAAATTAAAATGTTATATAAAAACTTGAATAATGCCTCCAAAGTTTTGTCTGAGAAACATTATGGTATTAAATGTATTTTTCATAATTTATGCATCAAGAAATTAGCAAAAAAGTAGAGCATAATAAAATATGAGCTAAAATTAATGAAATGGACATGAAAAATATAGTGAAGATAATTATCAAAGCTAAAAGGTTGGCTTGGATAAACTAATACAACTAATAAAGACTTGGCAAGAGAGATCACCAGGGTGGAGGTGGGAGGGTTGCAAGGAAGATAGGCAGAAGGCAAAAGATCAATATGCTAGTGAAAAAGGTGATAACACTAGAGATCTCACAGATATGGAAAGAAAAAAAACTATGAATAATCTATGACAATGAATTTGAAAATTTAAATGAAATGGTTAAGTTACTAGAAAAACACAACTTTCTAAAACTGACACAAGAAGAAGTAGAATATTGAAATAGCCCTGAATTTACTATGAAATTAAATACATGATTAAAATTTAAAAAATTTTAAGCTCAAATAGCCATGCCTATAAATTCATTAATTTATAAAAAATAATAAAATGGCATGATAATATTTAGTTTACTTCAAGAATAACAGATTGATTTTAACATTTGAAAGTCAGTCAATGAATTTCACTACTTCCACAAAATAAAGGAGAAAACTGACATTGAACAACGTGGGTTTAAACTGTGTGTTGAACAACGTGGGTTTAAACTGTGTGGGCCCGCATATACTTTTTCAATAAATATGCGCTACAGAACTACCAAATGCAGTTGGCTGAAGCCACGGATGCAGAACTGCAGAAACGGAGGGCAGACTGTGAAGTTATACACAGACTTATGACTGCACAGAGGTAGGTGCCCCCTAAATCCCCCACCCTGTTGTTCAAGAGTCAACAGCATATATATATGTATATGTGTGTGTGAGTTTAAGAAAGTGGAATAATAAAGAGTAGAATGAGGTAAGATGTTTGAAATACCTTTTTTTCCAACAAAAAGCTGTTATCCAGAAGATAAAGGAAACTCTTAAAAATAAGAGTTCATGCTTAGCCAAACAGGAAAGTGGCCAGACTCTGGGCCCAGACTGTGAGTTTGCAGGCTCTCCCTGCCTTAGCTGATAGGCCTCCTCTGCCAGGGGTAGAAGCCATTCTCATCAGAGAAAACCAGGACACACACATCTCTGAGAGGCCATGTGTGCACAGAAAGGTAGATTTGAGGCCCAGAGCAGAGTGAGGGAGACCAGGCTTGCTGTGGATGTGGGTTCTGCTCTGTGCTGAGAATTTTAACCACTGGTGTGGCAGGGTCAGATTTCCATGTCGGGAAAGTCCTTTACAATATGAATAGGAGACCAACACCGGGATAGGAGCTGGATGGTGGAAACAGGAAGACCCACAAAGAAAACATTGATGTAGCCCAGCCCAAGGGGAGACCTGGACTCAGCCAGAACATGGGAACTGAGTCTGAGGACATGCATAAAGGAAATGCGAAAAGGTCTTCAGAGGTGACACAGGTGTCTGGTCACAGGAACTGAGAGTATGGTAGAGTCTTCACAGAGATAGGGTTTATGGGAGGAAAGAGGCCCATTTTGGATTTGTAGTTTCATGTTCACAGAGAGCCAAGGGCTCAGGATGTGAGTGAGGCAGAGTGTGGTGAACGTGCCTGTTCAAGGCTGTAGCTGGAACAGGTAGGAGAGATGACCCCATGTGAGTCCTGAGAGGGGAACTTTGGAGAGCCAGAATCAACCTCCAGCATTGGTCCTTCAGGAAGAGGTGAGACAGAAAACCTGCAGAAAGTGGCCAGGGAGCCAGCACTATCCTAATAGCAACCCCACACACAGACATTACAAAAACAAACAAAAAGAAAACAAACTAAAAATAAAACAAAACTACAGACCAATATCTCTTATGAATATAGATGTAAAAATCCTTAGTAAATTGAAGCTAATGATGGGAAGAAAATTAAACATCATGATGAAGCAGGTTTATTTCAGGAATGCAAGGCTTGTTCAACATTCAAAAATCAATGTAATCTAACACATCAGATTTTTTATTTTTTGATGTGGACCATTTTTAACATCTTTATTGAATTTATTACAATATTGTTTCTGCTTTACATTTTGGTTTTTCGGCCATTAAGCATGTGGGATCTCAGCTCCCTGACCAGGGATCAAACCCACACCCCCTGCACTGAAAGGCAAAGTCCTAACCACTGGACCAACACATCAACAGGCTAAAGAAGGAAAATCACGTGATCTTATCAATAGATGTAGAAAAAGATTTTGACAAAATCCAACTTCCATTCATGATAAGAAATCTCAATAAACTAAGAATAGAGGGGAACTTCCTCAACTTGACAAAGAATATCTGGAAAAAACAAAACAAAACAAAAACAAAAACAAAAACCCAAAAGTCCTATGTGTCTCTACTGTGCACTCCCCTCTCATCATGCAAGCTATATGCTCCCTAAGAGGTCTGTGTGGGTCCTTCTGTTGTGGTGGGCTGATTATGTGGGTGCTCTGGTAGGCTTGGTTGGCCTCTGGCCTAGTTGGTTGCTGGGCCCTGCCTTATGTGGATGCTGCTGGCTGCTGGTCACGAGGCAACTGACTGCAGAACAGAGCTGGAGGAATCAGGCTCCCTGACTTCAGACTATACTACAAAGTTATAGTAATCAAAACAGTATGGTACTGGCACAAAAACAGACACATAGATCAATGGAACAGGGTAGAGAACCCAGAAATAAACTACAACAAATAATCTACAAAAAAGGAGGCAAGAATATACAATGAAGAAAAGACAGCCTCTTCAATAAGTGGTGTATGGAAAACTGGACAGCTACATCTAACAGAATAAAATTAGAACATTCTCTACCACCATATACAAAATTAAACTCAAAATGAATTAAAGACCTAAATGTAAGACTGGATACTGTAAAACACCTAGAGGGAAACATAGGTAGAACACTCTTTGACATAAATCGCAGAAATAATTTTTTTGGATCCTTCTTCTAAAGCAAAGGAAACAGAAGCAAAAATAAGCAAATGGGACCTAATTAAACTTAAAGCTTTTACACGGCAAAGGAAACCATCAACAAAATGAAAAGAATGGGAGAAGATATTTGCAAATGATATGAATGATAAGGGGTTAATATCCAACATGTATAAATGGCTCATACAACTCAACATCAAAGGAAAAAAAAAACTGATTTAAAAAATGGGCAGAAGAAATGAATAGACATTTTTCCAAAGAGGAAATGCAGGTGGCCAAAAGGCACATGAAAAGATGCTCAACATTGCTAATCATCAGGGAAATGCAAATCAAAACCACAGTGAGATATCACCTCACACCTGTCAGAATGGCTATCATCAAAAAGAACACAAATAACAAATGTTGGTGAGGATGTGGCGAAAAGGGAACCCTCCTACACTATTGGTGGAAATGTAAATTGGTGCAGCCACTGTGGAAAACAGCATGCAGGTTTCTCAAAAAACTAAAGATATAATTACCACATGACCCAGCAATTCCACTCCTGGGTATATATCAAAAAACAAAAACACTAATTCAAAAAGACACATGCACCCCAATGTTCTTAGCAGCATTATTTACATTTGCCAAGGTATGGAAGCAACCTAAGTATCCATCAACTGATGAATGGATAAAGAATATATATATATATTAGTCAGCCATTAAAAAAATGAAATTTTGCCATTTGCAGCAACACAGGTGGATTTGGATGGCATTATGCTTAGTGAAATAAGTCAGACAGAGAAAGACAAATACTGTATGATATCACTTATATGTGAAATCTAAAATATAAAAACAAACTAGTGAATAAAACAAAAAAGAAGTAGACTCTCAGATATAAAGAACAAACTAGTGGTTACTAGTGGGCAGAGGGAAGGGGAGGGGGTAACATAAGGGTGGGGGAAAGGCAGGGTTATTATCCAATTATATGTAATCATGAGTGTGAACTTTTGAAAATTGTAAAGCACTATAGAATTTAAAGAATCTTTCATTCAATAACCAAAAGAAAACTGCAGCTACCAAAATACTTAATGGTGAGAAACTCAAAGCTTTAATATCAGGTACAAGACAAGAATGTCCCCTCTCACCACTCCTTTTCAACATCATACTGGAAATTCTAGCTAACGCAATGTGGTAAGAAAAGGAAAGAAAATGTATACAAACTGGCAAGAAGAGAAAAAACTGTCTTTGTTCACAGATGTTATGATTATCTATCTAGAAAATCCTAAATAATTGATGAAAACCTCTGGGAACTAATAAGCAGTTAAAGAAAGTTTGCAGAATACAAACTTAATGTACAAAATTCAATCGCTTTCCTATATACTAGCAGTGAACAATTCAACTTGTAATTAAAAACTCAGTAACACTGCATTAACACCACCAAAAATGAAATGCTTAAGTATAAATCTAATAAAATATATACAATATCTATGTAAGAAAAACTACAAAACTCTGATGAATAAAATCAAAGCACAATATAAATGCAGAGACATTCCATGTTCATGGATAGGAAGATTTAATATTGTCAAGATGTCAGTTCTTCCCAACTCAATCTATAGATTCAATGAAATTCCAATGAAAATCCCAGTGAGTTGTTTTCTGGATACTGACAAACTGATTCTAGAGTTTATGTAGAGATGCAAAAGACCCAGAGTAGCCAACATAATATTGAAGGACAAAAACGAAGTTGGAGAACAAACACTACCCTACTCCTAGACTTACTGTCAAGCTACAGTAATGAAGACAGTGTGGTGTGGTGAAAAAATAAATGAATAGATGCCCAGAATTTGTCTGTAAGACTCACCACTCCCTTGTGCTCCTCTTTTCCTCCAGGCTGACCCCACTCCACTCTGACCCTCAGGCCTGTGTGCACCATGCCCTGCATCTGTTTGCAGGGCTCAGATCTTTCACACTTTTATCACAAGGGTCCTCCCTGGGCCATGCCACTGAATGTCCTCAAGTACCCTGAGTTGAACGACACTGGGAACTCCATGGGCTCCAACCCTTCTGCCCCTGCAGGGGTCCTTTCCTGCTTAGAACAAACATTCAGCACATAAAGAAAAGTTATATTATGCAGCAGTGTTGGTGTAAAGACAACTACATCCACATTACATATTAAAATGTTTTCTTTGACCTGAAAATTATTTTCCCTCTAATTTTAAAAGGAATTAAAACATTTCCATGGGCCCCCAAAAGTGCCGTCTGACCAGGCAGGGCCTACTGTGCTCAGTGGGGAGGTCAGTGCTGGCCCCAAATGTCTCCGACTTTCTTGCCTTTTCTTCTTCTTGCCATTGTGCTTACTTGGGTGATGGGGCGATGTCAAGGATCCAGAGGTCAGGCCTGATGGAAGTTGGCTCTGGAAGACCATGTCAGTGTCTCCTGCTGCGTCCAGCCCTGACACCTTCTCAGGAAAGCATCCCAGGCTTCACAGCTGGAAGGGCATGTGCAGCGGTCAGTGGCAATGGCAGCCATGGAACAAGTGGCCCAGCCTCTCATCTGCTGGAGACACCAAGCGGGGTGGCTTGGAAAGGGTCCTCACCAGTTTCCATAGAAACTGCATAATTTGATTTCACGCCCTCAACATTTAATTTTTCCATTTTCTATCTGAGTATTCACCTCTCCCCCTGCCATAAGGCCTCTCATACTTTCAAGACGACTCTACTGGAAGGTCTTCCTTATAATGAGACCACATTGCCTTCCCGTAACACCCACTCATTGACCCTGGTTCTCTTTGAAACTACTGAGATGTATATATTTATATATATACATTTTTTTCTTCTCTTTCAATACTATCCAAATATGTGACTAGTCTAAAGATACCATGATGCTTATTTCTAAGGTGGGCTGGGATGGAGGGCGCCAAGTTGAGTTTCTGTGGCCGTTCACCCAATGTGTTAATGAATTTTCACTTTCCCAAATGATATTCTGCTTACTTCTAAGTGGCTACAAGATGGCAAAGCATTTCCTTAAACTCTCCCTTTCTGCTTTATTCCTTTACCTCCATTATGCTGGGTTCAGACAGAACATCCAGAACATTTCCAGACAACTTGCTCTGTGAGCAATCAAGTGACATGGCAGTCGCACCATTACTTATCAACTTGCATTAAAGTTCCATTGGCGAGTTATTAATTATTGAGGAATTAATGCTGAGATCCAGCTGCGTGCCCCAGTTCCCTTCACAAGAGCCCGAGTATGGGAGCAGGAAGCCACTCCACCACCTCTCACTGCTTCAGCTTCTGAAGCATAAAAAGGAAACAAAACTGAAGACCCATGCTGAAGACAAAGGCAGGCATGGGCTGTAAATCCTCAGGATAGATTATTAATAAGGAACAAGGAAGATTCCTGCTAGCTCTAACTTCGGCAATTGTCAGGGGAACCTTTCTTTTAAATGATTTGGTGGGTCTGGTTCTGAAGACAAATTCTCCTGTTTAGACCCTGTCTTGTCCATTCGCAGGGTGATGAGCTGGCTGCCAGCACCGAATGTCCACGGTTATCACCAATTCCCTCCCCAGCCCCAAATGAAACAGATGTTCTGGCTTTCCCAAAGGCAAATGTTTCTTCTTAAATCGTCCATAGTGCTACACATTTCTCATGGAATGATGCTCAGAAAAGCATTTCCCAACACCGTAGGTAATAAGGCACAAGGAGAAAGATGACATTTTTGTTTGAGTTCTGAAGGTTTTTCCTCAATGAAATTTAATTCCCTCTGTTTAAAACGTACTCATTATTGGATGAAGATACAGCATGGGATCATTAAACAGAAATTAAGAATGAAGTAAGTTGGATCTTTCGGACAGTGCAAGAGGTCTCAGTCTCCCAGGAGCACTCAGGTTTGGATGAACGGGTACAGCATGTTTTCATGTTGAGAGTGTCTCCCTGAATGCCCCCGGGGGTAGGGACCTGGGGCCTGGGGGACTGAGGGGAGGATGTCACCACGAGGAGAGCAGGAAGCATCACTACGTGCTGTCTGTGCGTGTATTAAGCTCCTCAAACAGCTATTACAAATTGGCACATTACAGTTGTAAGAAGGCAGGAAAGCTTATTACATGACTCAAAATAGGATGCAACTTGGTTTTTAAATAATTGGATTAAGCTACAAAAGATTCTGAGACAAGTGAGTTAACAAACCCCTGTGAACTGTTTATGGGCCGGTTAAAGTTTGGGGACAGTTTGCTGGTTATTAAGGGGTAGTTATCTGGATGGGAAAAATTGTCAACTGTGAGGTCCCGACCTGATCTGGGAGGCGAGGGGCAAAGATGCTGAGAAGTAGGCACGCACATGTTCAATCAACTCCTCAAAAAACCACCCAATTAAGTTGAAAATGAGGTGTTTCCAAGAAGCGTGGCTTACACTCCTGGTTGTGCTTGGAGCATGTGTGTGGGGGTGTAGAGCCAGGGGCACCAGCCTCTGGGGTCGGGAGAACTGCTTCAGCCCAGAGGACGCATCAGAAGCAGATGCTGAGACAGGTGAGCAAACCCTGCCCCGAGGAGAGCTGCCTCCCAGACACCAGAATAGCGAGGGGCCTCCCCGCCTGGGGGCTGAATTGGAGCAGGACGTGGGCTGGAAGGAGAGGCCTCGTGGGGCACAGGGAGAGGCTGGAGCACGAGGTTTAGGGCCGTCCTGGCCAAGACAGAGCCTCAACAGGGTCTTGCTGGGTGTCATTCTTGCTCCTGCCCTGTGGCCAAGGCTGCCGACCCAGCACACACACCGGTACCCGATGGACAGCTGTGCAGAAGCCGGCCACTCCCAGAAACAGTTGTGCCTGGGCCTTTGGGGAAAGACGCACGTCTTCTGGGAAGATGCGAGTGTGTCCACGGCTTGGGGTGAAGCAGCATCGTGGAAAACAAGGAGACCCCAGTGGGGCAGTGAGAGCCCCAGGCAGAGAGAGGTCAGCTCTTGGAAAGAGCCCTCCCCTCAAAGCCTGAACTGGGAGAGGGGGAGGGGGCTGCGGTCCCAGTCCCGTGGGAGCTGCAGGTGCCGACCGTGAGCTGTTCCATCATGGTGATGGTGTGGTGCTCCAGTCCCCGAAGGGCTGAGAGGAGTCTGGATGCCAAGCCCAGACCCAGACACCTCCTGGAAAGAGGGCAGTGACCAGGCAAGCAGCGGTGTGATAGACGGTCACAGGGCAGCAGCCCCCAGGCCACACTGCAGGCAGGTGACATGCAGGTAAGACAGTGGGTCTTCGCCCTGTGACTTGGCTCGTAGGAGCTCTGCCTCGTGTTCGTGCAAAGTGGGTGCTCAGTCAGTGTTGGGCAATCTTGTCTCACACGGCCTAGGTGTGCAGACAGGGGCCTGAACGCATGTTCATGTCAGGAGGGACCAAGGGTGGAGAGCGCCCATGTGACTCGACAGTAGGTGCCCAAGGCAAGCCCATCCATCCAGGGCATTTCTGGGTGGGATTTGGGTCCTGAGGAGCAGGTGTGCCCAGGATCACAGGCTCAGCTGCCACAGGAGCAGCTGGGGGACAGAGCAGCCAAAAGTGGAAGATCCCACCCAAAGACGTCTCTGTCAGTGCATTTGTTCCAAGCTGATGTGCTTTGCCAGCTGTGGGAGATGAGGGGTCAGCAGCGGCTGGTGTGGACCGTCGGTTGTCTGTTATACGTGTGTGTCTCGTGTAAGTGATGGCAGTGATTAGCTGATCGGCCTGAGAGCTCAAGCTTTCCTCGGTGACTGCTCCCCAAGAATTCAGGTAGAGATGAAGCGACGTCACACCGCAGGTCTTCCCAGACTGCACGTCCAGCCCTCTCGGCCACACCAGCAGAGCTGACCTTCATGCTGGCGTGGGCCTGTGTGTGGGGGGGAGGGGTGCCTGGCTGTGTGCACTGGTGCATGGGTGCAAGTGGCCGCGTGTGTGTGCATGCAGCTGTGTGAGGGCCTTGTGGGTGTGGGAATGTGTGTGTATTTGTGCATGAGTGTGAATGTTCACATGTGCCTCTGAGTGTGGGCACATGTGTGCACGTGTGTTTATGTGCAAAAGTGTGTGTGCACATTTGTGTGTGTTAGTGGGTGCACACACATGGGGGTAGGGTGTGTGCCCATGTGTATGGATGAGTGCCTATGTGTGTGCATGTTTGTGTGTACACTGTGTGTGAGCCACAAGTGAATGCATGCGAGTGTGTGTGTGTGCGCAAGCACCTGCATGAATGTGCACCCCGTGTGCATGAGTGCTTGTGTGTACATACACTACATGTAGGTGCATGGTATCTCATGCCTGTGAGTGTATGTGTTCATGTACACATCTGTGTACACCTGTGTGTGAGCATGCACATGGAGGTTCATGTGTGCACATATGCACATATGTGAAAATGAATCTGCACATGATATTTAGGTGTGTGTGCATATGTGGTAGTGTGCCAAATGTGCTTTCATGTGCATGTGCACACGTGCACGAGTGTGTGAGTGCCACTGTGAGCATGCATGTGTGGGTATGCATGTGTGTTTGTGTGTATGTTTGTGGGTAGCCTTGTGAGGCTACACTTGTGTGTGCGCCTGCACCTGTGTGAGTACCTGTTCTTTTGTGTTCATGTGTGCACATGTGCTTTGTATACGTGTTCATATGTGCTTGCTTGTGTGCATGCATTTTACACATATGTGCCTTTGTGTCTCTGTGTCAGTGTCTGCCTGATGTGTTCACATACACGTGTGCACACCTGAGTGGGAGGCGTGTGAGTATGTGCACATGTGTGTCTGTGTGCACATGCAGACACACATGGCTATGGGTGCGTAAACACGCCTGTGTGAATGTGTACATGTGCACAGACGTGTGTGTGAAGGTCCACAAGTGCATGTGGTGTCTGGGATTCTGTGTGTGTGTGTGTGCTCACGTGGGATGTGGAAGAAGCAGTCCTGTGTAAAGCAGTGAGGCAGGTGTTCTTGGCTGGCAGCTGAGTCTGGACTTGGGGCCACCACATCCTGGCCCTGAGTCCTGTGTGAGTTACTCAGACCCACCGAGCCTCCACATCCTCATCTGTGAACTGGATTCTCCTAACGGAACCTTCCACTTGGGTTCACTGTGAGAAGCAAACGAGTGACCTCGTGTGAGCTGATTAGGCAAGACCAGGCACAGAGGCTGTGCTGTCTTCTTGGTTGTGGTTATTGTTGTTAATTTCATTATTATTATTCTGACCCTGTGGCTAAACTTACCTGGGGCCGTCTGTTTTCTGCCTGTTGTCCTGGTACATGTAATAACGTCAGGTTCACTTCAGTGTGGATAATAAATCATATGTTTTCACTATTTAGGTAGAAAGATTTTGAAATCATTGCTTTATTATAAATTCTCATGCCCCTTTATTGAAGTTGAGAGAGACTAAATGCTCACCTCTTTGGCTGTGCCTGGCACCCACATCTGCTTTTCCCAGCAGCCATCAAACGCATTGTATTATTAAAACCCCAGTGATACGTGACATAATTATGATGAAGTTTGGAGCATTCAGTAGAGTATACATCACTCAGAGATGTGTACAGTTAAAATTAAAATTCCACCCTCATCCTATCATGATTCGTTAGGTGAAATTAGTAATGCAGAAAAAAGATGAAGAACGATGCAATTCTTTCTAAAGAACAAATCTCCACTAACATTCCTATTTAATTATTAAAAAATTATTTAAATGCCATTTGAAAAATTACTTTTAAAATTCTATGTATAGAATTGCATTTACACAGGTTTGCCCAGATGCATGCGCCGTTCAGAAAAATGAACAATTAGGTTTCTTCCGAAGCTTTTCTTTTTGAAAAACATCCAGTCTAAATATGCTGTTATAATTAGAATTTAATAATTTTATGATCAGGGTTAGCTGTCCCAGAGGGCGATTTTCTGACATTGTTGTGACTGTTGAGGAAAAGGCACGCCACTGGGTTTGAAAGCTCATCAACGGTGAGAAGCTCATCGCTTATAAAGAAGAGAGAATCCAGGTCGTGTGTGATGCCAGGTAGAGAGCAGCGTGGTCTGAGGACAGGGCTCAGCTCCCGGTGCCTGGGTGAGCCCAACACAGGGGAACCTCTCAGATAGCACGAACTTCTGGGAAGTTGAATACGAAGAAACAGCCTCCTCTGATTATGAATGAGGTGGAAGGAGCCTTGCCGTAGTTTCCACGCAGCACGTGGTGCTCACGTACTCTGTTCAAGTGCTCCACGCGGGGAGAGGCGTGTGCTGGGGTCTCAGGCATCCCCTGGTGTTTGTGATAAATCGCTTACTCTCCAGCTATTTGCTGAGCACCCAGTGTAGCCAGGAGGAAACAAAGTGTGTGTCCTCCCTCTCCAGGGTTCCAGGCAGAGGTCACCCTGGATACTCACAAGAGCTTGGATGAGCCTTACCTGGGGCCTTCCCCCCACCACTCACCTTGGCAGGAGCCTCACAAGGTCTTCCTACTGTCCTTCCCGGCCCTGCATGCACTCCCCTCTCCAGGCCCCTAGCCCGCTTCCTACCGCACCACCAACCAGACTCCCGGTACCCAGGGATCACCCCAAGAAAACAGAACCCCCATGGCAGTGGGAAGTGGGCTGGGGGTCCAAAGGCCAGAAGCCAGGGGAGTGACAGCCTGGCCAGCAGGAGACGAGGGGGCACCTCTGACAAAGCTGGCCACCCACAGCCCACCCGCTCCTGCACGGTCCCAGGGCACTGTGTGGCCTCTCCCCAGACTGTGGTCCTCGGCAGAAAGAGGGGCCACAGGTGGCAGCCAGAGTTGTCCACAGCCACCTGGAAGGCAGAACCGAAGGAAGTGCATTCCTTGGTCCAAGGCATCCATTGGAAGGATGGACCTGGTTCCTGGGAGTCTCCAAGCTGGGGAGGAGCCAAGCAGTGAAATAGGTGTATTTGCTGGTCATTTCTCTGTCCTTACAAAACTGAATATCAGGTACAAGTATTATGAACTATGTATTGGTTGTTACTTAAAATACCTGTGTGGACTTGGAGCTGGTCCAGTATTTCCTATATTCCCAGGACTGGGGAGGAGGGGCATTCTATTGATGTGCTAGGAAACTAGCTACAAGAAAAGAATTTGGTAAAGATTAGGAAATCATGGTGCTATATTTACATTCTTTCCTTGCTCCCTTATTTTCAATGGGAAGCATACCTTTAGTCTTTCCACAGTGACCTGAACTATGCCCACCCACCCCCATCCCTATGCTGAACCCCTAACACCCATGACTGTATTTGGAGATGGGACCTCTAAGGAGGTAGTTAAGGAGTTGCCTCTGATCCAATAGGACTGGTGTCCTTATAAGAAGAGGAAGAGGCACCGGAGAGCCCTCTCCACACATGCTCTCCGTGCAAAGGCCATGGGAGGTCACAATGAGACGGCGGCCATCTGCAAACCAGGCAGAGAGTTCTCACCAGGAACCGACCCTGCTGGACCCTGCTCCCAACCTCCAAAACTGTGAGCAATAAACTTCTGTTGTTTAAGCTGCCCTATCTGTGGTATTTGTTTTGGAGCCCGAGCTGACTAAGATAAGTGGGTTCTGATTTATTGACTCAATAATTTTTACTGGATCAAAGAAGTTTAATCATTTGAATGTATTTCTAATGATGCCTCCATTTTTTTCAACATGGATTTTTGAGCAGTGCATAAAAATATCTCAACCCTAAAAATAGAAAAGTACTGAAATCTCATTTTAATTTTAATGTTTCACTATAAACTGTAAAAATATATAAAGCAGTATAAAGTATAAGAATGTCTGAATGGTATCAATTAAAAAAAGAAAAAATAACAATATTACATTGAGGGAAAAGGATAACAAAGTAAAAGGACTCAGTGAATTATGGCAGAGGTGTCTTGTGAATGCCAGTGGTGTGCTTCGAAACAATTAAGCCCCAGACGTTTAGCTGCAGTAGCGAATTCTACCCTATAAAGTGATTGAGATTTACCGAGAAAGGTCTTTCCTGATGATTAAACCCCAATTGATTAATAAAAACCCAGCTATGGAGGTTTAGCAAGCACAGTATATGACTGGTCGGCTTCTGTCACATAGTTGTTAAACCTCAGTAAATGCCTTTTAAAGAATCATTTTGTCTTTAATTAGCATGCACTAGCTGTCCTATTAAATCTAAATTAAGTCTTTATTTGAAGCAGTTAATTTGGAGACTCAACCAAATGTGGACACCTGCAAGGTAGTGATTTCAGCTTCCGGCCGTTGTCAGGATCTAGCAGTTCTGTGACATTGAAGGTTCAAAAGCTTGGTTGCCCCTGCCGGTGTGGATTGTGTACGAGGGTATGCGTGCATGTGTGTGCTAGTGCCTGTGTGTTTAGCCCAAACACCCCTGTGGCAACTGTTTCCAACAGAAAAGCACAATTTATTAAACAGACATTAAAATTAAACTCCATTCTGAAGGTTAGACGTCTGTTAACTTAAAAAAATTCTGCCCTAGGAGACACCATGAAAAAATCACGACTTGGGTGCCTGAGGTTCTGGATTTTAGGCTCGTGGCTTGCACCAATTTTTTTTTCCAACTTTCGTTTCCAAATTTACTTAAAATACTTTTAGACTAAATATTATCTAAATGTCTTCCAGCCCTAAAAATATGTGATGATAAAATAATAATCAAATGGCATTTTGTACAGTTAATTGCACAGTGTCTGAAATTCAAAATTTGAGTGCATTATTATTCATGGAGAACTGAGGATAGGAATGAAAACAACACAGAAATGGATATAAATACAAATGTAAACAAGCTTTAAGAAGTGTTCATATTGATTGTCCTTCCATCCCAGGGTTTGCCCCCTATAACTGGTCTTTAGGCAATAGATGGGATCGTAGGTACCAAGGGTCCCCAGGTACTGGTGGGTTTGATGAAACCCAGCCCTGTAACGCAAAAGTTAATGATTGTTAAGTTGAACTCTCTAGGCCTTCTCTAAACTATATTTATTCACAAGTAATGACTGAAAAGAACCCAGAGAGAGATAAGAAGATGCAATGCACTTATTTGTCAAATTAAATTATGTTTCTCTTACTTACAGAAAATGATCAGTGTGCTATAAAAATAAGATTGTTTTAATTGGCTAAATAATTGTATAAATAATTCTAATGTACAAATTGGTTTTCTCAATGTATGTTTATCATCCAAAAAATTGTCTCTGGTAATGAGGTAAGATTTATTGCTTGTCTGCTGCGTTCCAGGTCCTACGTTCACTCTCTTATTTAATCCTCACTACAGCCATATGGTGGAGACCTCATTCTTGTTCTGATTTTACAAATGAAGCAACAGAGGATTAGAGGGAGATGGTTTTAAAAGGTCCACTGTTTGAATTTGCATGACTTTTAAAGTTCTTTTCCATTTTATTTGCTTGCTGACTTCTTGTGTTTTACTTTTATGAACTGATGAATGATCATTGCTCATTTTTTTATTTTCAAGTTTTACCTTGATATTTGTGTTATTTTAATAATTATTTTTACATAGGCAATATTTTAAACAAATATGGACACAACATTAATCTTTTACTTTGTGTTTTTTACCTTTGGTGTTATGCTTAGGAGGACTTTTATCATAGGAGATTATAATGGTAAATGCTCACTTGTTTTTATCTTCTAGGGCCCTATTGCCCAGTGCAGCTAAAACATGGCTAGTGTAAATGAGGTGTGCTTAAAATATAAAATACACACTGGATTACAAGGTCTTAGCATGAAAAAAACACTAAAAGTACTTAAAAATATTTTTCATATTGAGTACATGTTGAAATGGCATAATTATGATATATTAGATTAAATAAAATATATTAAAATTAATTTCACCTATTTCCCATAATTTTGTTTCTATGTGGCTACTAGGACATTTAAAATTGTATCTGTAGCTCATATTATATTTCCATTGTACAACACTCTCCTGGTGTATTTTACTTTACATTTATAATTATATACACATATTATCTATATGTGTACCTATGCACATATTATATATTTTATGTACATATACATATACCTTCACATACATATTATTTGTGTATAATGTGTATTTACATTACACCTATATAAATATATATGTATAATTATATATATTCCATCAGAAATTTGTTTTGGTGTTATGTGATTTTTTTAAAGAAATGATTAGGCAATAGCTCAAAACCATTTTTTAAAAATAATGGCTCCTTTCTGATGATCGGAAATACTGACTTATATTAAGTTCTTACTCATAGTTGGGCCTGTGTCTGGGCTTCCCAGTATATCTCATTGGCCCACTCACAGTGTATTAATTATCATGCTTTTGTAAGATGCTTTACTGCTTGGCATCTTAAAGTGACAATTTGCTATGTATTTATTCTTCCAAATAACCTTTAGAAGAATTAGTAATATTCTAAGTAAATTTAGAAAAAAATATATACTGGACTAACAATTTACAAGTTACTTTACAAAATTTGACATATTTATAGCACTGAGAGTTCCATTCATAAACCTATTTGTGTCTTTTCCCTTATTCAAAGCCTCCTTCTATGCACCTTACTAAAGCTGTATTACTATATTTATATATCTCTGTATTTTTCCTCTACACATCACTATAAATTGTATATATTTTTCCATATAGTTTATGCATCTTCTGATATTTGATCAGCAAGTAAATTTTGTATGTGTTTATCCTAACAAGTCACCTCTCTTATCAGTTCTAAGAGTGCTTCAGTTAAGTCTCTTAAATTTCCAGGAAGACATTTTTATCTTATGCAAATATGACAATGTTGTCTCTTCTCCATTATTCATAAATCATTTATTTTTCTTTCCTTATTGCATTGGCTTGAACTGATAGAGAAAAAAATGATAGCATTGACTATGAGATTATTTCTGGTTCTTAAATTTAATATAAACTTCTTTTGATTTAACACTAAATTTGACCTTAGCTATTTGTTTGAGGTGGATATCTTAAAAAATATATTAAGAAATTTTAATTTCTATTTCTTGATCACTAAGAAAATTTTTGGTTAGTAATTAATATTTTAAAAATATTTTTATCATCTAATTATCTATTTTTGCCTATTGATTGGTTGATGTGAAGACTTATTTTAATAGTTTTCTTATCATTGAACATTACCGAATATGTAAAATCAACTCAATTTAATCATGACATATTGTATATCTAATATACTCTCAATAATGCATTATCAACACCAGAACTGTGTAAGTAAATTTATATTTCATCAATTTTGAATTGAAAAAATAATAGAAAAATTTGAAAACTTCAGTATCAAACTAGCTTTATATGTGGTAGCCTATGTGTTGATATTGGCGTCTCAACATACTCAGGACAATGGGTTGAGTGAGATATAAATGATACTGTGTTTCCCTCTTCACTCCCACTTAGGGCTCCAGTGTTATACATTGTTCCAAGGAAGTTCTCAGTGTCCTATCCCTAAACTCTCTCTTTATGATATTCTATGCCTATTTTTCCTTTCTTTAATCAAAATGACTTCATTTAAAAATTTTAATCTTTATTTCCAATATTTCTGTCTCTACTTTTCAAGGAAAAGTTTTTTCAACACATTGATAACTTTTGTTTACAGCATAGCTATTTCTTAAAATTATTTTTTTCTTTAAAGCCTTGGGATATAAAAGAGAGGAAAGTAGTATCTGAGTCATATAAATTAATTGGATATGTTCAAGTTTATATGAACATTTAGCAAACATCAATCAGAAAATTGAGATGTTTTCATGAATACAAAATTTTAATTAGGGTTATTAACTATACTCATATTTGCCTTATCACTCATTTTTATGATAATTTATTCAACTTATACAGCACCACGAATCCTCCAACTTACAAAAATAAGCAACTGCAGCTGGTGGCAACTTTTTAAATTGAAAAATCAACCTTTCTAATTGCAAAGTCGTGTTTCAATTGAACCAATATAGCAGCTTGAACAGAAAAAAAAAAAAAAAATTACAGTTGTGAAGTTAAATCACTGAGGATGCATAATAGCACCAAACCACATCTTGTGTTTTCTAAGCATGTGATCAGAGGGAGTCCATAAATCTGATGGATGTTTCCACAGTCAGTTTGAATCTTCATTCTTCCATATAAAGTATTTTTCAAGTGTAACTTAAATGGTATCATAACTTTAATACCTCACACACCTCAGTGTTGACTTCAGTCAGGTACCTACTCAAAGTTTCAAAACAACCAGAAGTTATGTCTGTTTCTTAAAATTTCCATCTCTTCCCTGGCCTGATGCCCAGGTCTAAGCATTATAATATTTTGACCCCGAGTTGTCCAATTAGGTTATTCATCTTTTTAAAGGTCAGCTAAGAGTTATTAAAACTTCCAAAATGTAATAAGTATATGCTCTACTATGTGGGATGTGTCATATGTTAATTTGTTTTTGCACAACTATTAGGGATGCCAAGATTCCATGTGCTTTTACATCAGCAGATACACACAGGCTTTGTTCTTAAATGACCATACAGAGCCACAGCATTCCTCATCCAACAGCCATGTCTAGATGTAGGCACAGATTGAAGGAAAGGCTCTATTCTGAAACTGCCCAGTGACCAGAGCTACTTTTCACATGTCAGGACCCCCAGTGGTTCCATCTGGTTTACAATGCATTGACTTGTGTATTATTTTAAACTTAGAGTTTAAAAGCATTCTTCTTATGGTGAAATCAGGATCAAACATTTTTGGAACCAGAGAACCTTGAATTTTCTCAGAACTCCAGAGCAGAGACGTTGATTGATGAACATGAGTTAACATATCACCCCTCCTGGGATATTTGAATGTTAGTTGAATTACTCTCTAATATGCGATTACAGGCACTATGGACAAGTGATACAAGATCATGAGGCGGGCTGACCTTCTGTCCTTCTCCAATTGTGTTTCAACAAAACAATCTTATCTGTCACATTAAATTTATATTGCAATTGGAATTATATTGGATTTGAAATTTTGTTTGTATTTAATTTAAAATATGCTTTAGCTTTATAGTTGTATGGCTGATGTAAGAATAGACACTTATACCCACCTTTCAAATTATACATATTTAAGAAATAGTACAAAAAAGTCAAATTAAGTGAACAATGGGAGCATGCAAGAATTTTGAAGGGGTTTAAGAATTACTCAGATTCAAGAAACATGGCTAACACATTTTATGTTGCAATTTCAAGCATTATTATTTTTAACCCTGCAAAAAATAAAGAAAAATTTGTAGATAATCATTGGAACTAAGCAAATTATATTAGCCAGGTCAAAAAATTCTACTTAACAAAAATTATACACAATACTCATATGAGACAAGATAGACTTTAAAGCAAAGATTGTTACAAGATACAAAGAAGGACATTACATAATGATAAAGGGATCAATCCAACAAGAAGATATAACAACTGTAAATATATATGCACCTAACATAGGAACACCGAAATACATAAAGCAAATATTAACACTCATAATGATAGAAATTGACAGTAACACAATAGTAGTGGGGGAGTTTAACACCCTACTTACCTCAATGGATGGATCTTCCAGACAGAAAAACAACAAGGAAACACAGGCCTTAAATGCCACAGTAGATCAGATGGATTTAATAGATATATAGAAAGCATTCCATCCAATAGCAGCAGAATATATATTCTTTTCAAGTGCACATGGAACATTCTCCAGGATAGATCACAACTAAGCTACAAAGCACATCCCAATAAATTTAAGAAGATTGAAATCATATCAAGCATCTATGCTTACCTAGCATCTTTTCCCATACAATGATATGAGACTAGAAATGAACTATAAGAAGCAAAATCTGCAAAAAACACAAATGCATGGAGTCCAAACAAGATGCTGCTAAACCATCAATGAGTCACTGAAGAAATCAGAGGAAATAAAACAATACCTAAGGACGAATGAAAATGGAAATGCAGTATTCCAGAATCTATGAGACACAGCAAAAGAAATTCTAAGATGCAAGTTTATAGCAATACAAGCTTACCTCAGGAAACAAGAAAAATCACAAATAATCTAACCTTACACCTAAAGGAACTAGAAAAAAGAATAAACAAAACCCAAAGTTAGTAGAAGGAAGGAAATAATAAAGATCAAAGTAGAAATAAATAAAATAGAGCCTAAAAAATTGATCAGTGAAACTAAGATCTTGTTTTTTGAAAAGATAAACAAAATTGATAAAACTTTAGCCAGACTCATCAAGAAAAAAAGAAAGAGGACCCCCCACCCCAAATAAAATCTGAAATGAAAAAAGAGAAGTTTTAACCAACCCCACAGAAATTCAAAGGATCATAAGAGACAACTATGAACAATTATACACCAATAAAATGGATAACCTAGAAGAAATGGATAAATTCCTGGATATATACGGTATCCCAAGACTGAATCAGGAAGAAACAGAAAATATGAAGACTGATTACAGGTAATGAAATTGAATAAGCAGAAAAACAAACAAACAAACAAACAAAACCTCTCATCAAACAAAATTGTTCCAGACCAGATGGCTTCACAGGTGAATTCTACCAAACCAAAAGTTAACATCTATCCTTCCCAAACTATAAAAAACCTGAAGAAGAAGGAATGCTTCCAAACTCATTCTATGTGGCTATCATTGTGCTAATAGCAAAATAAAATGAAGACACCACAAATAAAAGAAAATTTCAGGACAGTATTACTGATAACATAGATGCAAAAATCCTCAACAGAATGTTAGCATACCAAATTCAACAGTACAATAAAAGGATCATGCACCATGATCAAATGGGATTTATCTCAGGGATCCAAAGATGGTGCAATATCAACAAATCAGTTGATATGACACACCACATGAACAAATTGAAGAATAAAAACCATACGATCATCTCAATAGATGTAGAAAAATATTTTGACAAAATTCAACAAACATTTATGATAAAAACTCTTAACAAAGTGGGCATAGAGGGAACATATATCAACATATTAAGGCCATATAAGACAAACCTACAGTCAACATCATACTCAACAGTGGAAAGTGGAAAACATTTCCTTTAAAGTCAGTATTAAGACAAAGATACCCATTCTTGACACTTACAGACATTTTTCCAAAGAAGACATACAAATAGTCAACAGGCACATCAAAGGATGCTCAACATCACTAATCATCAGGGAAACACAAATCAAAACCACAATGAGACAATCACCTCACACCTATCAGAATGACCATCATCAAAAAGACAAGAAATATCAAATGTTGGCAAAGATGTGGAAAAAAGGGAATCCTCATACACTGTTGGTAGGAATGTAAATTGGCGCAACCACTATGGAAAACAGTATGGAGGTTGCTCAAAAAACTAAAAATAGAGCTACCATATGATCAAGCAATTCCACTTCTGGGTATTTACCTGAAAAAAAAAAAAAACACTAATTCAAAAAAATATATGCACACCAATGTTCATTGTGGCATTATTTTCAATAGCCAAGATATGGAAGCAACCTAAGTGCCCATCAATAGATGAATGGATAAAGAAGATGTGATATAGATACAGATATAGATCTATAAATAATAGAATATTATCCATAATAAAAATGAAATCTTGCCATTTATAACAACGTGGATGGACCTAGAGGATATTATGCTAAGTGTAATAAGTCAGACAGACAAAGACAAATATCAAAAGACAAATATTTTATTATCTCACTTATATGTGAAATCAAGAAAAACAAACAAACAAATGAAACAAAACAAAAACAAACTCATGGATACAGAGAACAAAATGGTGGTTGTCGGGGGGGGCATGAGGTGGGGGCGAAACAGGTGAAGGGGATTAAGAGGTACAAACCTCCAGTTACAAAATAAATACGCCAAGGGGATGTAATAAACTACATAAGAGGTATAGGCAATAATATCGTAATAACTTGTATGGGGACAGATGGTTACCAGACTATTGTGGTGATCATTTCATAATATATGCAAAAGTCAAATCACTACATAGTACACCTGAAACTTACATAATATTATATATCAAATATATTTCAATTAAAAAATTATACACATTGTCTGGTCTCTCAGGGACAGTATCAACAAGCTTGACAAGTGATCCCCCCTCCGTGGGTCACAGCCATGCCTCTCACCTTGCTGTGGAGTAAATGGCTGTAAACAAGAATAAAAAGCCTCCACCTGTTTCAGTTCATCAAGGCTGCTTCAACAGTAAATCAGAGGCCAGTGGCCAGATGAGGGCCTCCTGCAGGTAAACCACAGTTGTGGCCTAGGGCTCGTTTGGACCTGGCCATGCAAACACTTGACATTCAGTCTCCATCCCACATCCTGATCCTTACTGCCCATGCTGGACACTGCCTTCCTGAATCCCCTAATTCCCTCCTCTGGCTCTGAAGGACCATGGCCACTGCTGCCTGGCAGGGCACCCTTTTCCAGCTCCCACACCTGGCTGGAGTCCAAGGAAACTCTAGGCACCACTCCCTGAGGTGACCACTGTGTGTTTTACTCCACCACTTGGGTTCTGGGTGCAATGCCACATTATAATGGAGCAACTGCGATGGTGGTTCAAGGGTCAGTTCCACAGAGGAGCTACCTGGGTCAAGCTCAGCACAGTCACTGCTGATCATGTGACCTGCCTGTGCTGCATTTTATTCCTCAGTAAAACTGCACTGTGAGTAGTTCACCCCTGGGGTCTGCATGGCTGCAGGGCACTAGAGGCAGTTCTCCTATCCTTGCAGGCATGGAGAGGGAGGACACATTTCCCAAACCCTTGGAAGGGAGTCATGATCATGTGACTTCTTTGGTCAATAAAATGTGGATGAAAGTGACTTGGGTCACTTCCAGAGAGAAGCATTGAATAGCCTGTGCTCTATTTTCCATCCTGATCTTCCCCTCCCCTTGACTTCGTGGAGGGATGTGTGAACAGAAAGACGCCCAAAGACTAATCAGCCTGCAGCTGGGCCAATGCATGGAGGGAGGTGTCCTCAGAAGCCCTGAGGACACCAAAAAACACTGCACCAACAGGAAGTAAATATCAGCTGTGTAAACCTCTGTTGATTAGATGTTTGTTACTGCAGCAAAACCTAGCCAATTCTGACTGATACACCACCATGTAGGATTTCATGAGTATTAAAACAGGTAACATATATAAAGCTGGGAGGAACTGCCTCACAAATTGTCAGTGCTACATGGATTCTGGCCCCTGACTGTCTTGTTTCAGGACATAAACTTTCCTTTGTCAGATGTCTAATTCCTAGGCTTGTTATCATAATCATTTTTATATTTTGATAACCTGGTAGAGTGTCTGCTGTATAGTAGGTGGTTGATAAATGTGTGCTGGAAAAATTAGGAAAACAGCCGTATAGGTTTCTTTGACATATTTGGATAACATGAATTCAAACTATATGTGGAAGAAATTAAACCCTGTTTTAATGATGATGCTAGAGTACTGGTTATTTCTGTATGAATTCCTAGTAGAAAATCAAATATTCTCTCCATTGAATGTTCTAGAGCCCTAACATTTCTGAACTCTTATTAATGGAACCAATGCAGCCAAGCTCCATGTAAACAAGGTGGAAACACCACAGCTAAATACCCCTGAAGGAGGTCACTGGCGCCTCTGATTTCCATGGGGACAGATAAACCTGAGTGAAAGACATCCCTTCAAATCAGAGGAAGTACTCTCTGCTAAGTCACCTATGGGGTTTCTCCACCATCCTGCAGGTGGGCTTCCTAGAACAAAGGGATTAATAGCTGCTCATTTTGTGTACAACCCTTTCATCTATTCTTAACTTCAACTTGGTACCGGGTAGGTTCTGGAAGACTAATGAGGCGCATATCACAGCAGACACTGTGTGGCAGCGGAGCTTGCCCGGAACGCTGGCATGTTGGCTCCGTGACGTCACTGTCAGCCAATCAGAGCAGGGCAGGAGCAGGAGGAGGCCTTTCATGGGCGCAGGTGTGTGAGCGCTCAGATGGCGGAGCCCTGCTGCTCTCCCTCCTCGCCTCCAGGTAGGGGGATGTTTGTGGGGCCCCGACTGTGCTCAGCCTGCTTGCTGTGAATGTGGGGAAACGGGCTTAGCAGCGAGCCATGCTCCCGCTCCTCAAAAAGACCAGCCACAACCTACTTTAAGATGAAAAATGGTGAAAGGAAAAGGAGGCTGTAAAGCAAAGACTTGCCAAATTAGCTCCTGGTTTTATATTGACAGTATTTAAATAAGGCATTTAGGAAACCTTCAGAAACGACTCTGTTTTCAAACTCTCCTTTTACAGCCTCAGACCCCTCAGGCTCACGGTGGTATTAACCCTCCATCTCATAGGGACAGAAAAATGTGTACTTATAGTGTAACTATTATCATGCAAATCAGTGCATGGGTCAGCTTGGGCTGTCAAATACAAGCATTTCGTGAAAATGCTCGGATCCAGCCCTTCTAAGTGTTTCTCTTTTTAGTCATCTAATGAATTCCAGTTTATTTCTGATAGGAAAAGGGGTAATGGGACTATCTTGAAATATTGAAAGAAATTATATGTGTTTATTTGGAAATACATTCTATTTAGCTACAATTACACACACACTTACACATTTATATCCCCTTGTCAGAGTTGAGGGTCCCTTTACTCTTGGCTTAGCCCTTTTGGTGAAAGACCAACTTCTTCAAGGAGCAAAGAAGACTGAATTAAGGAGAATAATAAAAAACAGGCAGTAATACACGGTTGTGTTTTAAAAGAACCCATGATTAAACACAAATCACTCATGATAAGGTGCATGTAAAGACAAAAGCCTCAAAAAAGTTATACATATTTAACTGAATCACTTTGCTGTACACCTGAAACTAATACAACATTGTAAATAAACTATACTTCAATTAAAATTAAATTAAATTTTTAAAAACTGTTAAAACCCCAAAAAAGGGAAAAAGACATCAGCTATGATTCCCTTTAGGACTTACCTCACATCTCAAGTACGTTAACACCGAGTCTGGGAGAGTAATGGGAAAGCTTTATTAACCGTAAATTCTTTCAATTATTATTGCCCTGTTTCTGAATACTTTATCTAATGATGTGGGCATTTTAAAAGCAAGGTGAGCACTTTCTAACAATAACCAGTGAGAAATGAAATTCATGAAGCCCCGGGTTTTGTGTTGTGATTATTCAAGCCTCCTCCCGTGATCTGAGGTCTTGGGCAGCATGCCACCCGAGCCAGAGTTGTCTGGGCTGCTTGGTGCCACTATGAGCTTCTTCTGCAGAAGTGCTGGGGGAGTGGAGACAGGGGGCCCGCCCCGGCGGAGTGCATGATGCTTCCTCCTTGATCTGTAGCCTCGACGTTCACTCAGGGATTCATGTGGACTTCCCGTGCCCAATTTGAGTATCTTGGACTAGCTTTAGAATCCTTAAAATCTCTACCAAGATACTGAAGAGGAGGAAAATAAAAAGATGTATTTGGAAAGCATGGGGTGGTAAGTTGGGGTTGAATATTTTTCAAGCCCTGAGAAAGTTAAAATAATTACATTTCGCACATCAGGTTTTCAAGGTGATAACAGTTATCTCTATGTATGGTAAAAATAATTGCGTCCTGGACATATATCCTTCCCTTCTCTGCTCTGTGGTTCCTGCGTGTACTAACAGTCATTGACTATTTTTGAGAAAAATTAAGAATTATATTTGGGGGGAGTCCACATTTTATAGTGCTTCCCTACGGATAGCCAGTGCCCATTTGTGCGGCCGGTAATTCATAGGTTAAATTTTTTCAAGACCCAGTCTATGCATTAGTTTCTTAAATAATGCATAATATATCTTGAGAACATTCAAAAGATTGTGTCTCTCTTCTTTTTGAGTGTAAATTCTGGATAACAGTGGTTGAACCATATAACTCAGCCCATGAAAGAAGTGAGACTCATCTTGGATACGTGTTCCTGGTGGCTGGCCCCAAATCATTTGAACATTCTTTCCACATTTTGACAGCTTTCCACATTATGAGTCTGTTAGACCAGCATTTAATAGAAGGGAGAGACCCTTATTCCTTAGACTCCCAGACAGCTAGAGGGGACCTCACGTGCTGGCGCCCGACTGCATGCAAGCAGGTGATGGGAGGTGATGGCTCCACATCTGGTTCTCCTGGAGCAGCCCCTGGAGTTCCCTGCCCCCACTCAGGGGTGGTGAGGCAGCAGGAGGGATTTTACACTAGAAGAACGTTGCCCACTGGTTGGCATTGCCTCCAGCTATGCTGTTCTCAGACTTACCTCTGGTTCTTGCTTGTCCTGAAGATACCAGGGCTGCCGACAACCTTTACCAGCCCCTTTCTGCTCTAACAGGCTGGAACAGGTTCTCTCCTCGGCAGCTTATTTGGACCCTACAAAGCCTAAATGCAGTCGGGTTCTGGGACCCCTGGACACGCCCGGGAAATTGTGCTTTCAGAGGGGACCTTCCCTGGTCCTTACCTCCTGCTACAATCCTCCTCCCAGAGCGTTCTAGAGGGAAGTGGTGAACTGATACAGTAGCTGACGACAAAACGCTTACAAGGACCGATCCGATTCCTGCTTGTGGGCTGATCTCAGGGACTTTAGTCCAGGTGATGTGACATCACCGGGGTCCACTCAGGACCCGGCTTCGGCTCCATAGCTTTATGAAAGAAACCACATAGCTCTGTGATTTTTCTCCTGGTAGAACAGAAAATCCAACAGGTTTAATAAATGACTTGATGAGGAATAAATTAACAAATGGAATGAAATAATGAGGAAATAGAGAATTTTTCAAAATCAGCAATAATCATTTTCTAACAATATGCATTTTAACAGATTTGTAGAAAAACTTGGGTTTTTGATCAGGAAAAGAACAAGAATGACATATGAAAAATGTATAATCTTTGCCCAAGAGACAAAAAATTACAGTGTATTAACCACTGTCACATGTAAGTCAGTATAACTGTAAATGAAGACCAGGTTTTTGTATTTTTTATAATTCAGTTTATTTTGATAAAAGTCAAACTCAGAGTGCACTCTATGGATATTTAATAGAGGGGGCCAGCTAATTAGAAATGGCTGTTTCTCTGCTTCTTCTGAGCTTTTTCAAGCACCTCGATACCAAGAAACCTGTTGTTGGTGCAATCCAAATACATCCCTGACGTTCAGCGCTTGGTGCACTTGGGGTCCTGTTCTTGTCTGGCTCAGACCTTTGGATGCTCAGGCGTTGGGGCCCCTT